>NC_026160.1:4470632-4582586 GCF_000512975.1 Sesamum indicum
GGGGGGGGGGGGTGGTGCGCATAACGCACATGGCGCACCATTGGCTTACCCCAATATTAAATAGTAATAACTGTTACTTTCACTCAAACATAATAATTATAATTATGAAAAATATTATCATATTTATATTTATATTTAGATTAATAATTAAATTTTATATTTATATATATATATATATATTAACATAAATTTTTAACTGCTGCGTATAGTTGTAGTTGTACTTCTACTTTAAATAATCTCTCCACAGTATTTTATTTTTATTTTTATTTTTATTTATTTTTTTGGTGCTTCTCATTTTTGGAGGAATTTTCCGCCGGTGGCCGCCGGAATATACTGTTCGGAGTCCTTCTGCTCCCCTCCCCGCCGTTTATGTACTTAACTTTAAGTAAGCTTTCCTTTTTCCTTTTGTTTATATATTTACTTTTTCTTTTAAATGAATTTTACTGATGGTGTTGTTCGCATTGGTAGGGTAGATTTACTTTTTTTTTTTTCGTTTTTGGATTTTAACAGAAATTTTGTGTAGATCTGAAGCTAATGTTTGGGGATCAGGAAATTCTGTAGTGATTTGAGTCTGAATCTTGGTAAGTTATTTTTCATTTCTTTTGGTATTTTTTGGTTTGTTTGCTTGGAGCTGAAAATGGTGGGAGAATTTAGTTTTTATGAATGGTTTTGAGCTGTTTCTAGCTTAGATCTTTGGTTAATGGGCATGTTATGCTAAAATTTGGGTGATCTATTTCTTTCTGGTGTAGTTTGAATTTAGCTTGAAATTGTTTGACTAGGGTTGAGTTTCTTAAAAGGGAAAGTGTAGTGGAATTGAAGTACTATTTGATTTTTTTGTGCTGGGTAGTTTAGACTAGTTGCTGTTGTTTCTGTTTTGGTGGGAATTAAATTAAACTACAGGCGCATGAGTTTTGATTAGTCGGGGTTTGGTTTGGGCAATGGAGGATCTTTTTTGCTTTGGTTATCAAATCATTTACTGGTTTTGTTTCTTTTAGTAGGAATCGTGAATGTTCATAAAGATGGACAGGATGCCTTATGATCTGTTGTTCCTTTTTGCAGCAAGTGATAATGGCTTCTTTTGGTGGGAGGTTTGGATTGGTATCCTGTGTCTGCTGCATGTAGTTTGCTTCTAGAATTGGGTTTGAGTTTGGTTTGAATCTGAAACTTGCAATGGGATCCAACATAGAGGAAGCAGTTAGAGCTAAAGCATATGCCGAGAAGCAATTTGTGGAGAAAAATTTTGCGGGTGCAAAAAGTTATGCTTTAAAAGCTCAAATGCTGTGTCCTGAACTGGAGGGAATATCTCAAATGGTAGCGACATTTGGGGTCTACATGGCTTCGGAGGCGAAAATCAATGGAGAACCGGATTTCTATTCAATTCTTGGATTGGACCCATCTGTGGATAGATCCAAATTAAAGAAGCAGTATAAGAAGATGGCAGTGCTGCTACACCCTGATAAGAACAAAACTGTTGGGGCAGATGGGGCATTCCGACTGGTTTCTGAAGCATGGACACTCTTGTCAGATGCTGCAAAGAGAAGCTCGTATGATCAAAGAAGAAACTTGTTTGCCGGGTACAGTGCTGGAGCCGGTGGTTATGAAAACTGTTCCAAGTTTTCATCTTCTCATGGCAGACTTGATACATTCTGGACTGTCTGTACCTCCTGTCATATTCAATACGAATATCTCAGAAAATATGTTAACAAGCGGCTCTCTTGTAAAAACTGTCGTGGTGTCTTCATTGCTGTTGAAACTGGGTTAGCCCCAGTTAATGGTTCTTTCCCATATAGCAACTTCTCGTATGTGCCTGAGAATGGCTATGGAGGTCATGGTTGTGGGATCACGTATGTACCAACGACCACCGGATACTGTCCACCTAGTGGGTCTTCAGGACATCATACTGGCTATAGATCTGAGTATGTCTCAAATATATCATTTCAGGGTAACTCATCTGGAAATTCTTCTGGCGTTTTAGATCCTAATGGATTATCTGCGTCATCTTTTGTCTTTTATCAAGCCAATGGTGAGGCCAATAAAACCCAAGCTAATGGAAACAATCATTCAGTGAAGGTAACAGGTCATGTGGGCTCTAACGGGTATACTGGTCAGAATGAAGTATCAAAACCCAGGCGTGGTAGACCTGCCAAGAAGAGAAAAGTTGAACTGGGAGGTTCTTATGCCAGTGGGCACGAAGAGCTTTCCCAAAACATTGTTGTAGAACCGAAAATAGCCAATGGGAATGGAACACTAACACCTGCTTCTAAGCTTCCCTCAACATCTGAGACTTTGACTAGACGCAGTTCAGCTGCTCCCACACTTGATGGTAGGCAGTTGTTGATTGATAAGGCAAGATCAGAAATCCATAGGAAACTGGAGGAGATGAGATTGGCCATGGAAGTAGCAGCCGCAGAGGCTGAGAAGAGTGCAGCTAGTGTTATTAAACAACCAGAATTGAAAAGGAACATTTCTATGTCAATAACAGTTCCGGACTCTGACTTCCATGATTTTGACAAGGACAGATCTGAAGAATGCTTTAAACCAAAGCAGATATGGGCTTTATATGATGAAGAAGATGGTATGCCTCGCTTGTATTGTCTAATTCGCGATGTCATCTCGGTGAAGCCGTTTAAGGTTTATATAAGCTACTTGAGCTCAAGGTCTGATAGTGAATTTGGGTCAGTAAATTGGTTAGACTGTGGTTTTACCAAATCTTGTGGAAGCTTTAGAGTGTTCCATTCTGAAACGGTTGAGCAAGTCAATATATTTTCTCATCTTCTCAGCAGGGAAAAGGCTGGTAGGGGGGGTTGTGTAAGGATCTATCCTAGAAGTGGAGATATTTGGGCTGTGTATCGGAACTGGTCACCAGATTGGAACAGAACGACCCCAGATGAAGTAAGGCACCAATATGAAATGGTCGAGGTTCTTCATGATTATTCTGAAGAGAGTGGTGTCTGGGTTGCTCCTCTAATTAAGCTGGATGGATTTAAGACAGTATACCAAAGGAGCATAGACAAGGATGCCACTCGGTGGATTCCGAGAAGAGAGATGCTACGATTTTCACATCAGGTGCCATCTTGTTCACTTAAAGTTGAAGGCTCTAACTTGCCTGAGGGTTGCTGGGATCTTGACCCAGCTGCAACTCCAGAGGAACTTCTTCAAGGAGAGACTGAGCTTCAGAACAATACAAGTGCCGTTCGGACAAAGAAGACCTCTGAAACTCCAGAAAAGCAGCATCGACCTGAACCTAGAGCCCAGCCTGAAAAAATGTCAATTCAAAGTGAAATATGTTCTTCAACTCCAAAAAAGGTTGCATGTGGAGCGTGTATGGAAGAGAAAACTGATCTGGAGCCTCCTCAAGGAGGAGAGAGAATTCCACCGGAAGTTCGTCAAGAAGAAACTGGAGTGAAAGCTACAGCTGAATTCCCGATTACTGAAACAAGCGCAAGTCAAGTTAGTGCGGAATTCCGATAGTATCCCATAAGCGCATCATCACAGCTGAATACAGGCTTGACAAACTTGAAAGTGCGAACAAAGTCGAAGTTGAGTATCTAACGTCTTTGCATTGAGAGACAAAATGTACAGATTTAAACACAGCCTTGATTTCATTCTCAAAAGATTAGATAGTTGGAGGATTTAAAGTAATCCTTTGCTCCTAATGTTTTGGGGAGCTTTAAATGTATTCAGCAATTTGTATCCAGAATCTAGAACTGTTGACTCCTGGTTCTATAGAAATGCTTTGCATTTGACTCTGATATGTGATGGAATTCCAATGGGCACAAAGGGTATTGCTTGCTTTCTTCACTATTTGTGCCAAAAAGGCTCACATGATTTTAACAAAATCCTGAAATTCTTTGGGCATGTGGTTTTGTTCAATTTTATTTTGGATTATTTTACCATCATATTAGTCTATATTTACCCTTTCTCCATAGTTTCTAAGATTTTCTGAATTCTTGGAATTATTGTGGTCTCTTACATATTATTTGATCCCTTCATCTCTTCCTTAGTCTTCTTCCTGTTCTGTTATCTGTCAAGTACTGTATTTTCTTGAGTGCGATTGGCAAGGATGAATGGATTTGGATGGGAATGATATGAATGTAGTAAAAAAATAAAGGTAGAAATAGAATGATTTTAATATATGATTCCTACTGGTATAAGGAACAGGAAAAGAAACTGAAATTTTCAAATCAATTGTTTATATGTTAGATGAATAGTAATGAAAATTTTAAGGGGAAAAACACACACACAGACAAAAGTTTTGTTACATAAAAAATATTAAATTAATCATAAATTTACAATACATATGTATATATATTTATTCAAATATTTCCATGTATCAGATATCCAGTAAACACTTAATATTTATACAAAAAATTCATATATATTAAAAATAGTAAACAAATATTACATAATATTATTATATAATTTTTTGTACTCGTAGTAAAATCTGATAAAATACATATAAGTATGGAACTGTTTTTATATTATATTAATAAAATATTTAAAAATATAAATTATCCATGCTAGAGACTTATAACACATATTTAAAATTTTATTATTAATATTTATTATACTTAAATAACAATATGTAATTTATTTTATTATACAATCTTGTAAATATAAATTTTATGAAATATTATTTAGCAATATAAAAAAAATGTATTCTCAATTAATGGGGAGATAAGGAATGACTAATCTCATACTTGAAGGAATAGGCATATTTTTTATAGGAATGGTCATTTCTAATATTAATTTATACCAAACATATATATAAAAATGAGTTTAAAAATATGTTTATGAGATAAAATTAATTTCTCCATAGATAACAAAATTGGGTCATGAGATTTTCCTCCTACTTGGTACTAAATAAGTGCACTTGTGAATTGTTAGAAATTTAGAATGCATATATAATCCTTTTAACATTTTATTTTTAAAAGCAATGTAAGATTAAAATGAGCAACACATTCCTATTTAAAGACAGCAAGATAAAAATGAAAACGGCTATTTTTAGAGAAGAAATTCTTATATTTATTGTTGCGATCCTATAAAGCCCAAGAATACAAATAAATAAACAAAAATCTGATCACTTGGGATACTGCAAATCTACAAGAAAATCATGTCATTACAATATAAAGTATTTTTTCTGGCACGTGTTAACAAAAATACTCATATAAGGAAGAAATTTTCCATGTAAGTCATTTAACACAATATATATAAATATGTATTCGTTATATACAACCAACTGATAAAAATAAAATTAATTCATGATTCACAAATCTTTGGGAATCAAATGTAGAATTTCCAAAAAGATTTGGGGTCAAGTGTAATTTAATAAAGATCTGGTAAAAACCTCTTATGTGGACACTTACAAAGACGCTGAAAATCTGCAGAGCAAGAAAAGCATAGAAATCCAAGAATGGATCCTCGTCTCTGGCACAAAGCTGCTGCTGTTTCTGGCAATTTTTTTTTTTAATTTTTGATTGAATTTCAGACACTTTTTGTGACATTTGTAAATTATTTTTTGTGCAATTGTTACAGGTGTGGCGGCTCTTGCTTTGGGAACGTATGGTGCCCATGGATTCAAACCTAAGAACCCTTCTTACAAAGAGGTAATTATTTTCTATTTGTCCCTTTCTTTTGGGTCTCAGGTTAATTCTTGAATTCCCATTTGGGCAAGAGATGAACTCAGAAAGACTTTTTATTATTATTATTTTTATCAAGAAATATTTTCGTTTAATCTTGTTATGTGTAAATTGTGCAATTGGATTTTGAAGGTCTGGCACACAGCATCTCTATATCATTTGGTTCACACAGCTGCTCTTGTTGCTGCCCCTATGACCAAACACCCTAATATTGTGAGTCCTCCTTAGTTCCAGTAACTCTTGTGTGTGTGTTTTCTGGTGTGATTTTGTGGTAATGCTTTTCTGTTGATTTATATTTGTAGTTTGGAGGCCTTTTGACTACTGGAATCCTGGCATTTTCCGGGACGTAAGTTTCTGTTTCTGATTCTTTATTTGGATGTAGTATCATTAGCAGATTGATTTGTTCTTGCTGTGTTGTCACTGTGTCATAATTGAAAAACCAAAGCTGAAGAGAAAGATTGATTAACTCTATTCTATGTAGTTTGGAAATTAGAATCTTTAAAAGCTTAGTTTCATGATTGTTTGAGGTTTTGCTCATTGTGCCAGTAATGGTTATTCGAGAGTTTCATAAAACAAGAAAATTCTATTGCCTAATCCTTCTGTTGATGGAAAAGTCTATTTGAAAGTGGGCTGAGGAGCATATTGAAGGATTCTGTTTTGACTGTGACAATTTCAGCGGCTAGGATAGGGGGAAGCTCAGCCCAGGGATGTAACTGAAGGGCATAGGAGACATTAGCATGAATGTGTCTATAATTGAGAAAAAATCTCTCAATGTACGTATCCAAAGATTCATATGTATATTGCAATACGTAGCTTGAGACCCTCTCAGTGGTTGCAATTGCAACAGCAAGAAGAGTTTTGAATCTCAAGAGTCACTTTCAAAGGACACAGTTGATTGTTCTTATGATGATAGGGATAGGATGCTATTTGATCCACCATCTGCCTCAAACAAACTAGATTAAATCCAGAATTAGCCTAACAAATGTTTCAAGCGAACATGTTAGAAAGCTAATATTGTACTGACAGGAAAGATTTGTACCCACTAAATCCTAGGCAATGGTTTACCAAACACTGCGGATGAAATTTCAATTCTCACACCGAAGGTTTTTGCGGGTGAAGGTGTCAAGAGACCCCCAGTCTTTCAGGAGGTCTGCAAGTCTAATGAGCATGCTTATGCATGTGAATTGTCAGTTTCTCTTCACCAGACAGGTTAAATATTCTTCTGAGACATTGTGCGTGAGAGAGAGAGAGATAGCACATGAAGACCACGAGCTGTAATTTATTGCATCCCCCTCCCTGGAGAGAGAGAGAGAGAGAGAGAGAGAGAGAGAGAGAGAGAGAGAGAGAGGGCAAATAAAGACCTGACCAGTAATACATTAGCAGCCTCCTCTCTCAAGTTTCCAGACATGGAAGCTCTATCCACGCAAGATGAGAATATTCTAGAGATGAACCATAACATGCTAATATCATGGCATGCTCTGTTAATAAGTGGCAATAGAAACTTTTCTGTAAGTTCACAAAGTCGATATTTTGGTATTTCTACTGTTCATCCACAGAAAAAACATGAGGCTACTGTTATTATCTTGTGAAAATGAGAATACATTGTATATTTTACTCTGTATCTATTTTGACATGCCCTTTCTGCTACATTAGCATTTAGGTTTTTAGTTGCATCTATACTCTACCTCTATAAGCAGCGGAACTGATTCTTCATGTAGTTAAGGGTAACCATGTAACCAAACTCATTAATTTTTCCAAAAAAAAAAGAGATAAAAGGATCTAAAAGATAAAATGTTAGAGGTGTATGCAATTAAATTAAACACTAACTTTTTTAATTGAAGTAATTTATAATGTACTTATCAATGTTATGTAATATAATCTTGAAATTCTATCACAAGTTAGTAGTATTTAGTTTTAAAGTAAGTCAATATGAAATAGATAATTCTATGTAAATATAATTAAAGTTTTAGAGATACTTCTGTAAATTTAGAATAACAATTAGTTAATTTATCATTTTAAATAATGATGCCGGTGGCATTACAGACCGTTGAAATCATATCTAAGGTGATAATAAATATTAGTGAAGGTATATAGTTTCGGAGGGGTGAGTTTGTATGTAGATGAAATTCATAGGAGGTTTATTTAATTATCGAACACTTGAATTAGTAAATTTATGGGTTAAAATGGATTTTCATTCAACTTTAGGCAGTCATCGCACCAACATTCCTAAGTTTTTATTTCTGAACTTTTAGGAACTTCCTTTTTCAGTTAATTATTGCCAACCTGATTCTTATTTCTCAAACACCAAATCCATTGTCTATCGGTGAAGAACTGATGGTGTGTTTTGACATTGTGGAATGTCACATTATGGTTCATGGTTGGGCTTGGCCGACGTGTGTAATCATCCTTTTCAAATGCATTTTTCCTCGAATTCTAAGTTACTATTTCATATTCGGCCATCTTATTTAGTGTTGCCTGCTCTTGCATCCCATATTGAATGCTATATGTAAGATTTTAGCTTATAGCAGAAATTACCTTCTCATGTTCTCGTTAGATTTTATCTGACAATTCGATTTGAGCCATTATGTTGTTGATAACGTAAATGGTGCTGGTTTGCAGTTGTTATGTCGTTGCATACTTAGAAGACCGAACATATTCGAGATTGGCCCCGTTTGGAGGGTTTGCCTTCATCGGTGCTTGGGCAAGCCTGTTGTTCTGAGTAATTCAGCTTCCGAAATGACATGTAATCGTGATACTTGTGAAGCCAAATCGGCAGCTTTGCTGAGGTTGTCTGGAACATATCGTGGAGAATAATCCCTGTACTATTTGTACTCGTGATGACGTGAACTTACCGATCAAATGAAGGTACATAAATCTTTCATTTTTATAACAATTTTGTACTTAAAACATATTTATATACTATATTTATCCCCTTATAATTACAAAAATATACATGACGGTGTTAAATAAGGAGCAAAATTAAAAATTTATGTAATCTTTTTTGTTGACTTCAACATCTTTCATCCAAATCTTAACGAAAGGGGGTCAGTTGTAAATGTAGAAACTTTTAGAGAGAGCGTAAATATAATTTTAAATTTTTTTGGTGGCAAGTATAATATTGTATTTCCAAAAGGGGTCTAAGTACAAGCAACCCTATGTTTTTTTTTATATAAGATTTAGCATTTTGTATTCTTTTTTAAAAATATCTTACAAGATATATATGAACTTATAAGATGATTTAAATAAGTTTAGTCAAACACCCTTTTAAACCAAAAGGTAAAAGAAAATATATTGAAACATATGATTTTTTTTTAAAAATAAAAAACACATCTCATAACTATTTTGTTTTAATAATGCAATTGTAAACTGTTTGTTTATGTACTGAAACTATTAAGATTTACATCTCTGAACTGAATTATTGGATCTAAAGCTTAGCAATTGCGTAAAATAAGTAATCAAATACAATTGACAAGTTTTATTTAACATGAAAATAATTAAGTTATAATATAGAAGAAGCTTGTTTCCATACTTAATTCAGTTCAAACTTAAATAATTACTGTTGTAGAACTTTAATTTAAAATGGGTGTATTTATTTAATGCTAGCTATTGTGACACGTTGTTTCTACGTGCATATAATAAATAATCTTTGTCGCTTTAAAATGTAATATAAATAAATAAGAGTAAAATATAAAATATTACTTTAATTAAAAGAAAGAAAGAAAAAATAAATTCTCAATAATACAAATTTTGAAAGTTGAATAAGTTAGTTGTTTTATCATGAAAAATATTTTTGACTTCACAAAAGATTAGTACCAGCATGTCATTAACCGCCCTTTGTGAGTGAGGTGGGGCTTTTTTTATTTTATTTTATATTATTATAGATACTTAGCATGTTTTCACTCCTATATTCAATTCTTTTTCTCGATAACGATAAATTTGATTAATATGTAAAAATATACAATTGTATAGTACAATCAAGAAGTGGATTCCTCAGTATTAGGCTAATGTATACTCCACAATTTATACAGTGCTACTGTGCTAATATTGAAAGACAATTCTGCACTAATGAGTCTAAGTCTAATCTCCTCTAGTAAAATTTGGCTCAAAGTCTCAAGGGTTCACTCCATTTGCTGAAATATCCTTCGATTACTCTCCTGCCATAAATGATATACGAGGGATGCCAATAAATCTCGGTACGTAACATTAATCATAGGTGTTCCCCTCCATTTGCTCGAAGCCCAAATAATATCCACATCCCAGTCGCGATTGGGCCAAAGGAAAGAGGTTGTATCTTCAAGAGACTAAGACGAAGGCAAAGAACACATGTAACATCAAGATGAGTGAGTCAAGGTTTATCCATAATAGATAATTTGTCGAAGATAGCTAGCCACAAGATGAATGTGTTAAGAGAGATCTTGAAAGAGCCCAAGAATAGGGAAGACTAGCCTATCTAGGGACTCGATGGATGAAACAATTTGTATGCAGCAACATTGGAGGAGTGTCCGGCACATTTTGTATTTTTTTTTTATAATTTCAAAAAAATTTTACTGTCTTTAAGAAAAAAATAAATTTGGGCTTAATAAAAAAGAAAAAAAATCAATTCACTCCTTTTAAATTGAAAAAATTGTGATGAAATTACTAAATAATCAAGAGACGTTAACAATAATTTAACCAATTTAAATTATAAAAAATTGTTCATTTTGTTTTTTTTTATAATAATTTGATTATGTATATTTTTTAAGCGGCATTTGATTAATGTAGATGTAAGACATGCTCATCTATATTTTTATCTTAATGTTTTTCATATTACTTATTTTAGTTTTATAAAAAATTGAGAATATATATAATAAAAATATATCATATGTAGCCGTGTCTGTGTCGTGTCATGTCCTAATTTTGTTTATATTTTCTGTGTTCCCGTGTCTGTGTCGTATCGTGTCAGTATCACCTTGTCCGTATCCATACATCATAGCAACAAATATAAAAGAGGTGGTGGGACTTTTTCCTTCTTCATTTGAAATTTCTAAGTAAATAAAAAAAATTAAATAAAATCGGAGAAGAATATACCATAAGGAAATATAAAGAGCGTGGAAAATGTAAATGAACATCCAAACTTAAAATTCATAACAATTTTATTTTATTATTATTATTGTTATTTTCAATAGTAAAATATTTAATTTTTGCAAAATTATGGTTGACAAAAATATTACTAAACTACTGTTGAAAAGGGGAAAAAAATGAATTTTTCATTTGTTAGAGAGAGGGAGGGAGGGGAGTTATTTAATTTTTTATTACCAAAAAAAAGAAAATTTATATTAATATAATTTTTTTAAATATATTAATAATAATATAACGAGTCGCGATTAAATTTTTTTTTTTTAAAAAAAAATCCCAAGTCGGTATTTAGAATACCGACTCCAAGTGCAATTTTTTTTAATCAAATTTTGTTAATTAAGTATATAATTTTATTTAATTATGTATAATTAATATATTAAAATTTAAAAAATTATAATATTAAAATTTTATTAATATAAAAAAATATAATTAAGTGTACAAATATAATATGTATATTTTTTTGTACAGTTGTAAAAAATACAATGAAGTATATAATTATTCTTAACAATCCGATACTAGTACATCTGATTGTGTAGAAGAATTTCTTTGTTAGGATTGTTGCCTTGCACGCGTTTGCGCCCAATCCATCTCGTTGTGAATAATTTATAAAATTATATTATTTAATTAGTTCTTTTATTAAATATAGTTTATATTGAGCGATGTATTATTTAACCGGAGTATTTTGTGATTTTGGCTATTTATATTAATGTTCAATTAAACATCACATTTGATATAAAAATGGTATAGTTGGTTAATTAAATTATTAAATTTGTTATATTTAACCACATGCGTAATTCTATGTATTGTTGTTTCATTAAATTATATAATAATGATAAATTGATAGAAAATTCATAGAAATATTCCAAAAAATTTTCTACACAATCAGATGTGTCGGTATAGGGTTGTAAAAAATAATTGTATATTTCATTGTATTATTTACAACTGTACAAAAAATTATATATTATTACATTTGTACACTTAATTATAATTTTTTAAATTAATATAATTTTAATTAATTATATATAATTAAATAAAATTATAACTTTAATATGTTAATAAATAAAATTGTAACTTTAATATGTTAATTATATATAATTAAATAAAATTATATAATTAATTATTTAAAATTTAATTAAATGAAAACAAAAAAGAAAAATTGCCTAAGTCGTGATTATGAATCACGACTTGGGCTTTTCTTTAAAAAAAAAAAATGCCCAAGTCGTGATTCATATCACGACTTAGGCACGTTTTTTTTTAAAAAATAATTTTTTAATTGAGTCGCGATTTTAAATCACGACTCGTTATATTATTATTAATTATCATATTTGTACACATAATTTTAAATTAATACAATTTTAATATTATAATTTTTTTAAATTTTAATATATTAATTATATATAACTAAATGAAATTATATAATTAATTAACAAAATTTGATTATAAAAAAAAAATTGCACTTGGAGCCGCAATTCGAAATTGCGACTCCAAGTCGGTATTCCAAATACCGACTTGGGGCTTTTTGTTAAAAAAAAATTTTTTTTTAGTCGAGTCGCAATTTTATTATATTATTATTAATATAGTTAAAAAAATTATATTAATATAAATTTTCTTTTTTTTTATAATAAAAAATTAAATAACTCGGAGGGAGGGAGGGGGGGATTGAGAGAGAGACGAACATAGTATTGGATGCTACAATTATAAATGGGAACCAACATAGTGTTGGATGCTACAATTATAAATGGGAACTTAAACTTGGAGATTGTAAATTGATAATCCTTTGGTCAGGGTGAAAACTCATAGTGGCAAGAGTTATGACCTGCAATTTCAAGGACGAATATCAATTATTCCAACACATTTTCTAAAATACAAATTAAATAAAATGTTAGAAAAGACATGGTTTAATTCTCTCATCCAACAAGATATTTATACTATGGGCCTTATGATTCATTTTAAAATAAAAAAAATAGTAAATTACATCGACATATTTTGAAATTAGATTTAATTATACAAACATTTCATATCCTTTATAAAACCACAACTACATTATCTTAGATTGTAACTGTAATTTTTATTGACACCCCTACAACGATGTACTTGTAATTTTGCAAAAGTTAGATAATATTTGTGTAATTAGACATAATATCAGAAAACGTTGATATAATTTATTCTAAAAAAAATTGTATTTTTATAAACTGAGATAATAGTACCAAAATAAATAAATACTTAGAAATAAATAAAATAAATAAATAAATAAGGTGCTTACTGGGGTCAAGGCCAGTAATTATAGCAGCGCCATTGAAGTAGCAACTCCCACCCCTATGCTTGAATTTTTGAAAGTAATTGTTGAAGGCATAAGAAGCATGGGCCCTCACAGTGTTGGGCCAAAAGCAGGCCTGGCCTACTTGAATCTTGCTGCAATTTGCACCCCCTATTCCACAGGCCCAATCCAGCCCAACTTGCAACTCACTGTCCGAAGTTTGCTCATCAGCAATGCACCATTCCTCCCATCCATCTGCATTATTTATTTTCTTAAATATTACAATTTTATTTATTTTTTATTAATCATAATTATTTTTCTTGCTATATATATATAAATCGATTAATGAGATAAATAAATAAGGGTAAGTTACATTCGCAGCCTTTGAAGTTACAAACAACATTTGTCATTCGAAAAATTATAAATACAGTCTCTTGAAATTATAGTTGTAATAACAATAGAAAAATATATTACACTAATACCCCATCAGAATATACCGATAATTCTATAAAGAAAAAATAAGATTTGTGTATTTGAACCCAAGTTAAAGAATGGATGAATAGCAATTTATCTCCCTGTACTTTTTAAAATGAAGCAATTTACCTCCTTATATAGGGAGGTAAATTGTTTCATTTTAGAAATCATACGGAGGTAAATTGTTGTATTTTGAAAAATATAGGGAAGTAAATCACTATTTATTTTTCCATAAAAGAGTAATTTACTTATTTGCAATATCATAAGGATTGCTTGCATTTTTCCTGTTAAAGAACGTTCAAAATAATTGTACTATAAAAAGATATAAATTAGTGACAAACTGACAATATATATAGAGACAATAGAGTAAAAATAGTTTACCTGATTTTGCTGAGTAAATCATCACAAGCAAGAGAGGAAGAAGAAACCATATCTTGAGTTTTGACATACTCAATTCTTTTTTATTTAAAATTGAAAGTAAGAGCAAAAACAACACCAGCAGCAAACAGCAGTAACAACGATCGATGTTTAGTAACCCTTATTCGTTAACAAGGTTTATATTTATAATATCATACATACATATAAATGTACGCATGTATGCATATATGCATAGGTGTGTATGTATACATTTATACTCTTTTAGATACACACAGTATGTGTGTACTGTGTAGGTCAAAAGTACAAAACAAATGGGCTCGGAGTACAAAGACGGATCGCACTTCTTTTGAGTATTAATTTGCTAAAAGGAAAAGAAAAGAAAAAGAATCAGATTCTCTGTAGTTGTAGGCAATCACATGTATGAAGAATGGGATAATTAATAGAAAAAGGGGCCTTCATTGTTTTGAATAATTTGATGAACAATATTGGTAATTTTCTGGAATTCTGTAATAAATGAAAATGTTTGATCAAGAACATGCATGCATTACATACAGAGACGAAGCAAGTAGGGGAGTGGATTAACTAGCTAAGAAATTTACCATACAAATGCTAGGGTTTAGACCTACTATTAATTCAAATTTTGTGAAATTTTGAGATAGTCCAAATTTTAACAATTTTACTCAGTTTTATTAGAGCAAGTTTGCTATTCGTACTAACATTTAATTATAATTTAGCTAAGAAAATTTATCATAGAAATGCTAGGGTTTAGACGTACTTTTGGATCAAATTTCGTAGAATTATTTGATAGTACAAATTTTAGCAGTTTTACGTGGTTTTATTAAAGCAAGTTTACTTTCCCTTTATACTAACTTTTTATAATTTAGCTAAGAAAATATATCATACGGTTTAGGCCTACTTTTGGTTCAAATTTCGTGTAATTCTGAAGCAGTTCAAATTTTAGTAATTTTATACGATTTTATTAAAATAAGTTTACTTTCTTTCTGTATTAACATGAAATTATTATAAGCAAAAGTCAGAAGGACCAGGCGATATGCCAAATTCTGTACAAGACAGACGCCTGAAGACTAGGTTTAATCTCTGCACTAATGATTCTAAAACGAACATTTTCTAGAATGATTCTGCTTAATCCTCCACCACTCATAGCTTTTCCTTGAAATTTTCTAACGTTGCGCTCTCTCCATATGAAAAAAACTAAGGCTGCCAGCAATTGCTGCCGCGTTCAGTAGATGCTTCGACCTCCATTTACGACTAGCCCATTCAATACCAGAATTCCAATTTGAATATGGCCGTTGGAACCCGACTCTCTTCATAATAGATAAACAACGACGAGAATACGGGCAGTTGAAAAACATATGCGAATGAGATTCAATTTGCTGTAAGTTACAAAGCACACAGCATTTGTCATCCGAGTTATTCCAAGGTCTGTCCACTGTGGATAAATGCTGTAGAATCACAAGCCATAAAATGAACCGATGCTTCGGGATGTATAAGGGACCACGAAGAAGAGAAGCCCATAGAACCCTTTCCCATTAGGATGGAAGAGAAAATAAGCATCAGATGTTAAGAACTGTATCATCCTCTTCGTAATTACATTACATCTATTGATAATTTCATATTTAACCTGATAAGATAAATCATATTTTTACTTGATATATTGTGTAGACATCATATAAAAACATACATCATTAAGATTTTGTATTTTATCTTCAACCGTAGTATTTATAAGTATAGGGAAAGGAGAAAATCGTAATTTCTAGTTGTTACAAAGTTTGAAATACAAATCCACTGGAAGTTTAGTATTTATCTAGTTATGTAGTTAGAATTTTCTACTTAAGATGACACTGCTAACCCATCTAGTGATACTAGTGATCGGCTTATGATCCAATTTAGATAGTCGCTCTGTGACTTATTCCCTGACAAATGTACGACAAGAAATGAACTGCCTACTCAATAAGTATTACAGCTAACCGGTCCATATATACATATGCAGTACGTCAAGTATAATGCAACTACATCAACCATCAAATATTCATCATATAATAACCGCAGATGTAATAAATAACACATATCGACTCATTTGATGTTGTAGTTTATTTTGGGTCCTCTTAACCAAATTGGGGTGCATCGTTCAATGGCCTTTGCCGGCTATTATCATTATCATCTCAATCACAATACTTCTTTTGTTTTATTTTTTATTTTTTCTCGATATCACATAGCACACAGCTCGTATGATACGACATCATCACTGATACCACACAACACACAGCTCGTATGATATCCCATCATCACTCATACCACACAGCATACAACTCGTATAATATGCTACATCATCTCCACCGACCAATGATAGCACACAACTCGTCATTAATCATATCATAAGCTATTATAGTATGCCCCTCCCAGTTAGGTAAGCCATCTTTTATTCTAATTTACACATCAACATCATTAGCTTCATCATTCAATTTCATTTAGTAATTATTTTCTTGTCAATAACTCTCATTCATTCGACAATCAATTATAAGATCACATAATTATTCTTCTTACGTCTGTACAATACAACCACATATAACACATAGTAAAAGTTTCACAGCAATTAAGGTAACCCAACAAATAGTTCACGATCAAATATATAAACAACCAATATATAGTATCCTCTATATATACATATATATATTCAATTAACTATACTTATCTTAAAGATCAAATAGTTACAATAATACAAAGGGCTGCTCAATCTTCTGCTTTATCTTCACTTCCTATAATAAAGTATAATACTAATAATCAGTATATAGAAATTATCATAATTTTTTTGAATAAAATACTAAATTATATTCGTGTATTTTTTCAAATATGTTAACATTTTCCTTTATATCAAAATTTAAGCCCCCATTCCATTTATGTAAATAACAAGACTTTCTAAACTGCTCACATATATATATATTTAATTTGGTTTAATATAATTTTGGTCATGTATCTTTAGGGGTTTGGCAAATTTGTCCTTTATATTTCGGGCATGGCAAATTGGTCCTTTATCTTTTTGAACAGTTGCGATTTTAGTCCTTTAGTCGAATTAAGCCTAATTAATGCCCATTTTGCCCTTCTAATGGAAAAAACCTTTATAGTCGATACACATGCTCTTAGTTTGGCCAACATGCTTCCGAAATAACATTAAACCTCTGTAACAGGTGGCCTTGTTTTCGGGTATTCCATGTCCGTAAAAAGTCCTCGATTTTACGGATTTCCTCCAACGACATAACCGTAACTGATGGTTCATAGGCACTTGGCTCATTCAACAACAAAATAGCACAACCCTATGTTGTTTCCTACCTTAGGGCACAAAAGATTCTTCAAAATTGAGATTTAACAAAATTTTTGGGAAACAGATTGAACAGAAACCTTTCTTTAGTGAAGAAAAATTTAAAATATTACATAAATACTATTTCTTCATTGGAGGAGACAACTATTTAGTCTCTCATATGGAAGAGAACTTACCTCATTGGGGAAAGTCCCATAAAACTAAGAATTTGAAAACTACAAAGATTAAAACACTCAGAATATAATGCTTTGAAGAGTTGAGGAAATGTTCTAATGATCCCTAACTACTTCATTGCTTCCTTTTAGGCGTCCACGGACTTCAAACCCGGATTCCAAACTTGTTTTCTGATGACGTCACTGTGTTCGTCATCACCGCGTCCTTTCTAGCTGTTAGTAATAATGGATTTTCGGGCATGTGATTGCTAGCTGGCTTTCCTGCTTTGCTGACTGTTGGTCTTTGTTATTTTTTGCCAACAATCTTATTCTTGATTTTTTACATTATCCAATTTTTATATTATTTTGTAAACATTCTTTCTTTTACCTAGTATTAAGTGGTTTGGGTTTCTTTTGGGTAATCCGGATTTTTGTTTCCAAAAGGGGCTTCTCTTATTTCTTGTAGCAAAGGCATACATGGTTATGCCATTGCCCAACATGCAACATGTTGAATGCCTTTATCCTTGTTGCTTCGGTCACTGGTAGCTTATTTTCTCAAATCAACATCCTCTTCTTTTCAAATAAGCTTTCTGCAAACTCAATCCTTTTACCTATTATAGAGTTTAACAGGAATGATCCATTCACTTTATTTGAGAAAATTTTGAATGGATATACTTGACTTTGTCCATCTCAGTGAGACAGACCCATAATCCCCAAGCTCTTCATGTAGAGATATCGTCTTCACTAGTAGTTGATACCAAAGAAGTTTTTCCTGAGGCAGCTTTGATTTTGTTAAAAGCTACCACGTCTGGTCTCTACAGCTTGATGAAATGGAAGGCTGGATGAGACCCTTTTCTTGCTGTTTCTAGAGTTGCTGATACGAATTTTAACTCCAAAATATCTCCTCTTTTTAAGTGGGGGTTTGTTTTGCTAAGAGTCATAGACTGTCCCACTAATCCATTCCGGAAGCTTTGAGATTTTCGAAAAACTTGGTGACATAGTATGAACTAAAACCAAAGCTCCAAAATCATACCATTCTCGAACATCTTCTAGTTTAGATCCCTCTAACATTCAGACTCTGTTGTAATTTTTTGGATGTTTTGATGATATTCTTGCTTGGGTTTACTCCTTTGTGGGAAATTAATTTTTCAGACATTCGCTGGTATACCTACTAAGTAGAAGAAGAAGATATTAAGTCGTTAGTATCAACCTAAGGCTAATCTCTTCCTCTGTGACTCCAAAAGTGTTGGGTTGACTTGAATCATCAATAGTTTGCACTTCTTGTGATTCAATTGTTGCTGTTTCACCAAAGTCTAGCGACGGCCTTGTGCAATTGGTACTTGAATCCGACACTACAGGTCTAGAGTCCTGTGCTCTAAGTGCATGTTCAGGGCCATGCTCCCTCAACCCGCGAGTGATCCCCGAGGGTGATGCCTTTCTAATTGGTTCTTGTAGGTTGTTCCATAGCAAGGTTAAAGCCACCATGGTACTTCTTATTGTGATCCGAACAATGTTAAGATCAACTTTTTGTATTTGTCTGGCTACTTGGACATTCACTGTTAGCCGTCCAAACTTCTTGTCAAGCTCCTCAAGGTTTTCTCTGAGGTGCTTGAGCCTCAACAAGATGGAGTTTGCTTTAGATGCCTCCATCTCTTGCCATGAAATCTACAAGAATATAGTGTGATTTTATAACGACAATATTATAAAATTATTATTAGCATTGC
This sequence comes from Sesamum indicum, assembly GCF_000512975.1. Taxonomy (NCBI): domain Eukaryota; kingdom Viridiplantae; phylum Streptophyta; class Magnoliopsida; order Lamiales; family Pedaliaceae; genus Sesamum; species Sesamum indicum. The sequence goes on from NC_026160.1 coordinate 4,489,709, forward strand.
CATATAATAATACAAACCTTCTCAATTTTTAGATTCTAATTTATTCTTCAAGAAATCTAGTATTATCAACTTTTAATGTGAATTCTTTAGCACGTAAACATAAAGGCCATTTCTTAACAGCCTTCCAAACTGCAAAAAACTCATTCTCGTTAATGTGCCAGACTTGAGCTTGTTATTCTGAGATCAACTCTCTTGTATATTTACAGGTGAAAAACCTTGTAAATATACAAAAATTTTTAACTGTAGTAGTTTTTTTCATGAGTACTGTTGCCCATCTATAGTCATTGGAGTCTGTATAGACCATCAATTCATCCTCGTCTTGTGGTATGACAAGTTTTAGCAGGTTACTGTAAACCTATTTCAGCTCACGAACCCTTTGAGTATGGATTTCCTTCCATTTCCACTTTGAGCTTTCTGTTTCCTTTAAGAGCGTAGGATATTCTTTCTGTATCTTGCAAGATCCTTAATAAAGATACCTGCAAAATTAATAACTCTCAAGAAGCTCTGCAAATGCTCCTTTTCTTTAAGTACATCTGAAAAATTACAAATTTTCTCCACAATGTGATCCTGTAACTCAATACTAATTTCATCATCAAGAATTCCTAAAAATTCAATTTTATTGACAGCTATAGTAGCTTTTTTCTCAGAAAGCACTAAACATTCTCTATGGCATGCATTAGAGAATATTTCAAGATGTTTAAGTATGATCTTTCTTATTTTTAGATGCAATCAATATGTCGTCAACATAGACAAACATGAATTCAGAATAATCTTTAAAAAGATTATTCATTTTCCTTTAAAATATCTGGGTCCATTAGCTATACCCATTGGAAGCATGTTCTAGATATATTGTCCCTGTGGTGTGGAGAATGTAGTCAATTTTTTTTATTCACTCTCTATCTTAATTTGATAAAAACTAAATTTTGCATTCGAATTTAGAAAACGCTTTTGCTTTTAATGCAATCAATTAAGTGCTCTCTACTAGGAATGTAATAACCATCAAATTCTAATTTTTATTAATACATTGATAGTCAATTACCAATATAGATTTATCTCTCTTTATCTCATTATAGTTTCTTACTAGAAATCAAGGGCTACTGTAGGCAGAGAGTCTAGGCTCGCTGTTCCAAGATTGATATGCTCTTTGATAGTCACCTCCATATCCTTCTTATCCTCCATGTTTATTTGGATAGGCTTGTATTGAACGTAATCGTACTTGCATTTTTCTTTAACTTTCAAAGTAGCTTTGGTTTTATTCCTGTCCCACCATGCCAGAGGGTTTTTATTGAAGTTCTCTGGATAGGTCTCTTGAAAATCTCAAGAGAGAACATGCTTTCTTTGTTAATATCTAGCGATTTTATCTTCTACAATGCTTCCTTAAGGTTCTTAATCTCTTCCTCAAATTCCTCATAGAAGCTATTGCTATCAATGAGTCCCTGTTGCCTAAAAAGACAAATTTATCAAATTTTCTCTTATCCTGCATTTTTGGATGAGTTAATTTGACATCGAATTCACCACGCTTGCTACGAAAACTTATAGGCATTGTGACGCCCCAAAGATTATAATACATAATTGAGGGATTAACTGATAAATTTTTATAAAACTTAGCTAATTGGTAAATAAATTATATATCATAATTGGAATATAATAAAACTTGAACGGATTAAATTGGAATTCACTATAATATTTTGGGACAACTTATATTAATTAAGAAAATTTAGGAGGGACGTGATGGGTATTTGCTAAAAGTCTAATAAAAAAAAAGATATATAATAATAGTATTATGTGTATATATTAGTAAATTATATATACATATATTAGTATATGTATATATATCCTAGTAAATAATGTATATATTTAGTAAATAATAATATATATACATATGTATAAAAGAAAAGAGAGTGAGAGAATTGATAGTGGGAAGTGGGGGCCACCAGCCCACCGCCTCACTCTCTCTTTTCCTTTCTTTTCTTTTTGTTTTGTTGTTGCTCTTGGTATACACACACAAACATACACACACACACTTTCGGCCTAAAACGAAAGAGAGAAACCGAGGTACAGAAATGTAATTTTAATTCCTATTAATTTATATAATTATATTATTTAATTAGTTCGTTTGTTAAATATTGTATATATTGAGCGATGTACTATTTAATCAGAATATTTTACGAGTTTGACTATTTAAAATAATATCGAATTAAATATCAAATTGGATATAAAAATGATATCGTTGGTCAATTAGATTATTAAATTTATTAGATTTGAATATTACTATAGCTAATTTATACAATTCCATCGAAATTGTTAACTAAATACGCAATTATACGTATTATTGTTTAATTAAAGTGTATAATAGCGAGAAATTGATAGAAAATTCATAGAAATATTTCAAGAATTATATTTAATAAATGGTATGTTAATAAAGAGGAAAAACGAAAATTTGTATTTCGATAGAAATGAAATATTAAAGAGATATTAGAAATTATACAAATGATATTCAAAATTATATTTACAAGAAATTACGATATTCTCGATATATTAATTGTATGTGGTATAACTCATTATAGGATATGGGGGTAAGGTGAAACGACTGACAATTATTGATTGAGTAGATAAAAGCGTTGTAAAGTTGAGGTAAGTAAATAATTAGTATTATCTATATATGCTTTTTGTATTTGTGGTTTTACTGTTATATGAATTTGTGGTTCATGATGACATTGATTTGTCTGAAAGTATATGAGTGATGGATGATTTGATTTGATTGACGGTATTGTGTACGTGGAATGAGAAAATACGTTGAGATATTATATTTGTTGTTTGATATGTTGTGGATGTCTGAAAATGAGAATATGTTGATACATTGTTTTATGTTACTAGTTGCTTACAAGAATGGTGATATGTGGAAATGAGAGAGTGGTGGAAATTGAATGTAATTATGGTGTGAATACCCTTTGATGTGTTGAAAAGCCTATAAGGCGAAATGATATGAAAAGAGCGATGCTGCGATACGAAAAAAAATATGATATGAAAAGAGCGATGCTGTGATATGAAAAAGATGTGAAATGAAAGAGCTATGTGCGAAATGAAAATGCTATGTGCGAAATGAAAGTGCTATGTGCGAAACGAGATTGATGAGCCGGCTGTCAAGGGGATTCACTTGAATTTATATAACAGTGAGATTGAGTTGATGGGAAAAATATATATCACTTTCTGGTAAGCAAACTAGGAAAAAAATGGAGTTTGGTTGATTGTCTTATTATGAGATAGTCATGTAGTGTAATAAAACTGATTATGTTGGAATTAACTATGCGTGTTGTTTGTTTATCTTGTTTGGGCTGTGTTTGATATGCATATATAGATAGGGCTGGTTATTTACTTATTGAGTGGCAGGCTCATCCCTCTGCTGACATTTTCTTTCATGAATAGACTTTGAGGTGTCTGACTGTTAAAAAATAGGTCTACGCACTATACTTAGGCAGGTCGGGCCAGTATGCTGTTTTCTCCTCTTTGTTAGTCAGAGTACAAATCACATTTTGTTGTATAGAGAGAACGTAAGCATGGAGATTACTTATGATGGACTACTTGTAGTATTTGTTGTGCATATATGATATTGTAGGTTGATTACGCTTGATATGACGTTGGGATTACGTATACATATGGGTTAAATTATTATTTGCATTTATATTTATAAACACAGGGATTACTATTAGTATGTCATTTATGGTAGATATAGCGCTTGTAGCGAAGGGGGTGCTACAGGCATTATCCTGTAAAATGCCCTTTTTCTTTGCAAAACCTTTATCTGACTACCATAATAAGCAGTAAAGATTAACAGATTCCTCTGATTATCCTGCATATACTTTGCAAAAATTTGAATGAAATTGTTACCTAACAAGATATCATCACTTGTATCATGAATGTAGATAGGAGGTGTTTTTGCCCTGTTACTAAGGTGTCCAAATGCTCCTCGAATCATGATTTTCGCCTCTCTTGTACCTTTATTAAGTACTAGAATTTTCTGTGAAAAATTCTTGCCTGCAATAATGGGTAAGGTTTTCATAGCTTCCTTAGAGAAAACCCCCTGCTTTGCTGTGTAAATCCTTGATTCTAAATCAATATATGCCGCAAAATATTATGTCTTATAGATCTCATGCACCTTTTGGCTCAACGTTTCTATTGTAATAGTTATATGGATTAACCTATGTCCATAGTCTTGCACTGTCTTTTGAATCTCTCACAGATCTTGGGAGATCTTCAAGGTATCGGCCTCAAGTTCTTTCCAATCAGTTCCTTTAACCATAATTTGTAGAACTATATTAGTGAAGGGAATTACTTGTTCCATTTCTCCTTGCTGGTAATCTACCATGGACTTCGATTATGTATATCTTTTCACTGCATTTCCTGGTAGTACCTCTGGATCTGATGAATTATCCACTATTCTTCTTGTTCCTCCTCTGTAAAAGGTTTAGGATCCGACTTTGTGGTCTTCTTTAGAATTCTTAGAACGAAATTTTTTCTCTGTTTATCCAAAATCTGAAAATAGTCCTGATTTTCACTCGAACCATCATTTGGTATTTGGAGATAATCTTCTCCCTTTTCTAGAATTTCCATGAAGAAATTCCATCTTCAATCTTTCAAAATCTAAAAGTATTCCTTTTTGTAATTCAAACTCTCATTCGGTTTCATTCTCTTAAAGAGTCTCCTCGATTAGTAGAAAAAATATCTAAAAGCAATATAAATAAATATTTCTTCAATAAAACATAGCATTTTAAAACTGGAGAGGGGTAAATCATTCACAATTTGTCTTGACCTGGCCGAAGGACTAAAATGACGACATTTTGATGAGTTACGGGACTATTTGGCTAGTGCTAAAAGTTAAAGGACTAAAAAGCATTCACCCTAAATTACAGGACTATTTTTGTAATCAACCCTATTTAATTTATCGACTAACTCATTTGAATTTATTTTATCAAGCCCCTAATATCCTTATAACTACAATTCTTAATAACATTTCTAACTTAAATTATTATAAAAACCTCATATTTTCTTTTGATAATCATAACACTTCTCAAATATAACATCCTAATATTTCTTAAATATAACTTTCTAAAATTTTTATTAATTTTCTATCAATTCCTTGCTACTATATAATATAATTAAACACCAATACATATAATTAAGGATTTGGTTATTAGGTCCGATGAAATTGAGTAAACTAATTAGAGTAATGATTAAATCAAATAAATCTAATAATTTAATTAACCAATGATAATATATTTAAATCAACTGGGATATTTAATTCAACACTAATTTGAATAGTCAAACTCATAAAAATTTTTGGTTAAACAATATATCAATCAATATAAATTATATTTAGTAAATGGATTAATCAACTAATATAATTATGTAAATTAATAAAAATTTAAAGCATAAATTCTTACCTTCAGATTTTTTTTTCCTAACAAAAACCACCTAGAGGTGGGGGGAGCTTTTCGGAGTCCCAAGTCCTTCTATATTAAAACGCACAATATAGTTACAGAGGGTAGAGCTACCCCCCTAGTAAAACCATAAGCAAGGAGTACTACTCCCTTACAAATAGAGCAACAATAAACAAGGAGTACTAATCCCTTACAACAAAAGACCGAATAGGTGTCGTAGAAAAATTATGGCAAGTCAAAAAGGTTTTTGTTATCCCACCATGTCGTGGATTGCACAGCACCTGCAAATAAATCTGTACAAAAAGGCCAAGACAAAGTGTGTGTAATGTTCCAAAAAGATAAATAATGAACATAAATATAACCGTGGAGATCATGTTTGTATGGCTAGCAGCCTTTGAACCTATGGGAGGGGTTCATAGGACCTGCAAAAGATAAAACAACAAACAACTAGATAAAGGAGATCAGCAGAAGTGACAAAACCAAAAGGTAACCAGAGAAATATTGGTCCCAATGTCAACCATATGGATGAGTAACCTCCAAGGAACTCATATAGAAACAATCACAAAAACAACACAGAAAAGCTGAGATAGGACAACAAGTATCAGCGAAGAAATAGTCAGTAATGAAGTACCCCTAGTTTCATGAAAAAATATTTTAGTTGAAATTAAAGGTACTAGTACTTCTAATTCTAATAGCAGGCAAGGAGTAGGCGTCAAGTCTAATAAAACCTTTAGGAATACCAGTGATAATATCAGGAGATAAAATGGTGAGATGTTGGCTGAAACAGGCTTGGTTAGCAAAATAATCGGCCACTTGGTTACCCTCTCTAAAGATGTGTGATATCTTGAACTCAGTTTATGATAGAAGCTCTCTAATTTGTTGCAGCAAGTTTTGAAGGTGCCATGGCCCTTGGGGGGGGGAGAGGAAATAAGCTTGATGGCGATATTGGCGTCTGTTTCCACCCAAATTTTCCTAATGTTATCAATGCACAATTTAACACCTCTATATATAGCATTCAGTTCTGCTGATGTGTTGGATATCACGCCAAGATGTTCTTGAAATGCAAAGACGGTCTGACCTAGATGATTTCTGATGATGCCGCCTGCTCCTGCAGCTCTCATGAGGTTGGTTTTACCAAGAAGATGAAGATAATTGAGGGTTTAAAGGATAATACGATTAGCTTTGAAAGGAGTCCCCCTCAAATATGGTAGCATTCCTACAAGTCCAAGTGTTCCACATGATCAACGGGGGAAGAATATCTCTGATGTGAAGCTGATTAGAAATATTACTTCTCCAGGCTTGAAGGATCATGAAAAAATTGTCCGTGACTGGAATATTGAGTTGAAATTTGGAGGCAAAGAAGCTCCAGACTTCAAGGGAGACCTTGTTATGAAGGAAAAGGTGAGGGATAGTCTCCTCCTCCTTCAAACAACAAACGCATCTAGAGGCTAGAGAGATGCCCTTTTGTTTGAGTCTACTGTCGACTGGTATCGAGTTATGGAGGACTTTCCAAATAAAGATAGAAATAGTAGGCCTGACAAGGGGAGACCAGAGTTTTTTGAAGATGGGAAGGGAAGGTTTGTGATCTCTACTAATCTCCCGAGCTGATTTGGTGGAAAAGGAACCGTGGGGGGATGGTTTCCGATGCATAAAATCTTGATGTTGAGGATTAATGGGGATCTGCAAAATAAGCTCTATGATATGCTGAGGAACAACCTCCTTCAATTTGTCAATATCCCATGTGTGGTTGTTCCAAAAGTTATTGACTAGGGCATTGGATGCTCTATTGGGGTGTATGAGGGAATGTAGGTGCCAGCAGGGAGCCAACAATCATACCAGATAGATACATTACCAGCTCCAAGGCTCCAAAAAATGTTCTCTTGAGAGATAGATTTAATGCTACAAATTTTTCTCCAAATGTGAGAGTCCTTCGGTTTAGCTTTAGTAGAGGCAGGAGTAGACTTTTTACAATATCTACTGATAGTAAAGCTGGCCCATACAGAATTGTTTTGTCTCAGCCGCCACCAGAGTTTATGGGTAAAGGCTGTTACGGTATCCCTAATGTTTCTGATACCCAAGCCCCCTTCTTCACAAGAATAGCATATGAAAGCCCATTTAGTCCAATGAATTTTCCTGTGGTTAGTAGTGGATCCCCAAAAGAATTTGACAAAAAGTTGTTCGATTTTCTGCAGAGTACCAATAGGAGGACTCAAAACTTGAAGAAGATAAACAGGCATAAAGGACATGACACTTTTAATAAGTTGAAGCCTGCCCCCTTGTGAAAGATTGTTATGCTCCCATCCACTGATCCTGTTTCTGATTTTGTCAATAAGGGGTTCAAAAAGAATTTTCTTCTTATGACCTTTATGCAGTGGAGCTCCAAGATAGGTGATAGGAAGACAATTGAGGTTGAAGCCAGTAATGGATTTGATTCTGTGGGCAATGTTATTGCCTTTCTTACCAGGGATAAAGAAGCTCTTGGAGTGATTGATTTTTTGGCCAGATTGGTCCTCATAAAACTCCAGGAATTGCATCAGTTTGGTCAGAGAGTGTTCTTCACATCTGGTGAAAATGATGATGTCATCCGCATAGGCCAGGTGAGACACTCTAGCTTTACAGCGCGTCTGAGAGAAAAGTTGATTAAGCCCTCTGGAAAGAGCCTCTGCAGCAAGGATGAATAAAGCAGGGGAAACTGGATCACCTTGTCTAAGGCCTTGAGATGATTTGAAGAAACCAGATGGTTCTCCATTAACTAGAATTGTAAACCAGCAATGTTCAATAGCGTGCTTGATGAGGACAATAAATCTGAAAGGGAAACCCATCTTTTCAAGAATCACATAGAGAAATTTCCAGTTCACCCTTGTCATAAGCCTTAGTCATATCCAATTTTAAAATAAGATTCCCTTTGCTATGACTCATGTCAAGATGATGTGTCATTTCTTGGGCTAGAAGGATATTGTCGGCAATGAGCCTACCAGGCACAAAGCCACTCTGAGATGGGGAAATGAGGTCAGGAAGAGGTTGGGAGATTTTAGTATAAAGAAGCTTGGACAAGATCTTATTGGTAACATTGTAGAGGGAGATAAGTCTGAACTCGGACCAGGATTGGGGTGAGTCATTCTTAGGGATAAGAATGATAGATGTGGCAGAGAAGCTTCTGGGCATTGGGGTTCCCCTAAAAGAATCCATGACAGCTGCATTGACATCCTTCGCATTGAAATCCATTTGCAATTGCTTTTCTGCCTCCAGAACTCAGATTCAAGTTTAAGGGCATAGACCAAAGCAGCATTATGTCTGTTTAGGTTGGTCAAATTGGCTTCAGAAGGCAGCCTATCAAACTGCTTCTCTGTTTCATTAGCAGCAGCCTTGGCTAGGTCCACTAGGGAGAAGATATTGCAAAAATTATCCTTGTTCCACTGCTTTAGGTGATCCTTCAGCCTATATAGCTTCTGTTGCAACCTATACATACCATATCCCTGGATCGGGGCACCCCAGGATTGTTTAACCATGTCTTGGAAGTTGTGGTGCATAATCCACATATGCTGAAATTTGAAAGAGGAGGGGAGCTTTGTCCTCTGTTCTAGTGGCAGTAATAAACAGAGGGTGATGACCTGACAATCTTTTGGGGAGATGTGAAACTCTAGTGGAATTGAATAGTTCAGCCATTCTTGAGAATATAAGACTATATCTAAGCGCCTCCAAACCCTTTTGTTAGTCCACGTGAAAGGCTCTCCTTCAAATCCTGCATCAGTTAAACCACTATCCAAGACCATATCATTAAAGTCCTCAATTGAGCCCAAGCTACTGATAGTGCCTCCTTGATTTTCATGGGTATGAAGCATAGTGTTGAAATCTCCTCCAACAATCCAAGGTACCTTGTTGAGGGACAGTCTTTAAGCTCTTCCCACAAGGCTCTCCTAGGATTCCTGTACCATTTGGCATATACAAAGCTACAAAAATGTCCTTTTGAAGAAGAATAGAACATATTTTAACATGAAGTAATTGATTAGTGTTCTGTACCACCTGAACATCAAAACCAACCTGAGCAAGACACCAGATTTTGTTAGAAATATTAGAAAAAACGGAATGAAAACCAAACCTATGAATGAAAGAAGCGTCTTCAACGTGAATAAAAGGTTCCAGCAAAACCAAAATATGAGGTCTATGAGTTAAAAGCATGTCAAAGAGAATTTTCTGTTTATCTATCTTACCAATACCACGGACATTCCAAATCATAATTTTGGTCATTTAAAATTGTAGAGAGGAAGAGGAAACAGACCTGGTGTGCCTTTTAGGGAGGGTCCTAGTAGTACTGTTACCTTTGTTGTTTTTTCTTTTGCCTCCACCGTTGCCTGTTTTAAAAGAGTTATCTTCCATGGAATTGTTTCTCTTTAACTTATTAGACATAGTAGAGTATTCCAAAATGTGCTCCTGCAGGTTAGATTCCAGTGCTATGTCATTGGCCATTTGATAGATATCCTGTTTTCTTGCTTGTACTTGTGGTTGGAGCTTAGTGTCAAGCTCCAGAAGTGAGTCACTGTCATCCAAGCTTTGAAATCTGATGTAGATTGGTGTGACTGCCTCATCTTTGTCACTACTTTCTTTGGTGTCCTGAGCCTCATTTTCACTAGTTTCCTGGGTAGCTTGAATCTCAATGATATCCATCTCAGAAAGAAACTTATTTCTTTGTTTATGGTTGCTACATTCTCCTATTAAAAGGATTCTAGTTCCTGTTGCCCTTGAAGAAGTACAACCCTTGTCACCACTTTTTGGGGTCTTCTTAGCTTTTTCTCTAGATTTCAGCTTGCTTGTGGAACTTAGTTCATGGCTTTCAGCATTCCAATCCATGTCTAACAATTCTGCAACAGGGATCATCTAAGTTGAAGTTGTCCATGTTGTCTATGCAGTTTTCTCCTTGAGGCGTCAAAGTAGTGTGGGAGGTGCATCCCTGCATGGCAGCTCCTTGATAAGTTTCAGTGTCTGGAGTTCCTGTGCTGTCCATCTTTAAGTTTCCCTGTTTTTCATGGCTCTGAATCTGTTCCGCTTGATTGTCATTCTCCTATTGATCTTTGTCCCCCTTTTCTGGCTCGTCAGCTATTGAACGTTTCGCTTCTTCAGCGGGAAGTGGTGCGTTGCTTCCTTCTGAATTTTGATCTGTAGTAGGACGGCCTACTAACACAGTCATCTTTTTACCTCTATCACGGGCTTGTTTTGTCTCAGTTCCTGCAAATTGTTGATGCCTAGGGTTGATCTTATTAAGGGGTGGGGGTTTAGGGGCATTACCTTTCGAAAAACAATCAGAATCCTTATGTCCCACATGCTTGCACAGAGAACAATATTCAGGTAGATATTCAGAAACAACTTTCTATACTATGGTTACACCATTATTATGCAAGTCAAATTCTTCAATGATAGGTTTTAACAGGTCTATTTCCACATAGACCCTGGCTTGTGATAGTTTAGACTTGTTAAGAGTTAAAGCATCAATTTGTAAAGGTGAACCAACCATGCTAGCAATGGAAAAAAGAGCTTCCTTGCGAAATAAATGAGCAGGGAGTTCAGGAAAGCAAACCCAAATAAGAACGACAGATGATTCTTGTGTCGGAGTAAATGTAGGCATCCATTTGAAAATTCTCATTGGGAAGCCTTGAAGAAACCAAATGCGCCGTAGCCACAGGCGGGAGTAGTCTGATTCGCTTGAAAGGGAGATAAGAGTGTGTTTGGAGTTGATCATGCTGACTGTAAACGCGCCTTGAATGCCCAATTTAGCAATAAGCTGATGCATTTGACTGTAAGGGGGTGCTCCATGTGAGAATTTTCCAACAAGGGAAAATCGATAGGGCGCCGCTAGCTCCTCCGTCTCAGCATATGCGAACGAGAGAGTGGGTCGGCCTTGGTTAACGGACATGATACTGAGTGGTTGGGGGTTATGATCAGCCAGAAACAAATTTCTGAGATCGGAGGGATGTTGATGGAGACTCCGATTTCCTGCCGAATTAGCAACAACTTCAGCAAATGATTTAACAAGAGGAGTTGATTTCTGCTGCTCGATCTGTTTCTGCATAATAGGAGGCAATTTCTGAGTTGACTCGTCAGAGTTGGAACCAAAATCATCCGAGTTCGAACCGGACTCGTCTGAGTTGGCAACCAAGGTCTCCATAGGCGTCGAGGTTCCGTTGGTGGAAGCTGATCGAAGGGGCTGGTCGGCCATGGGACGGCAAGTCCTTCAGTTTTTTTCCCTTTTCCGTTGAATCTGTTTTTAAAATATAACAGTGTGTATGTTTGTGTGAGAGAGTGAGGTTGTACATATTATACATATATGTATTTGCCTCACTTTGAGGCAGTAGTGATGGCTCACGTGAGCCTCACCAATCTCCTATTTTGTTCTTTTTTTTTTATTTGAACTTTTTTTAAGTTACTCGTTGTATCCCTCCTAATTTTTTTAATTAATATAATATGCTCTCAAATTTACAATTAGCTCAAATTTACTCTGTTCAAGTTTTATTATATTTGAATTTCAACCTATAATTTATTTGTTACTAAATTTAATTTTTCTTAATAATTATCAATTAGCCTCTCAATTATGTATAAATCCTATGGACATCACAATTCTACCCTTCTAATAAAAATTTTGTCCTCGAAATTTAACTAACTTCCCGTTCAATAGAATAAATAGGGGTACTTTTCTCTCATACTTCTTAACCTCCCAAGTGGCTTTTGTTGGAGAATGAAAATCTCACCTTATTTTCCCAATTGTTGTTTCTTAATTTCTCATTTTTTTTGTGGTGCTTCTATCCAAAATCTCTATTAATTCTTTCACATACGTCAATTCTTCAAAAAATTCTATTTCTGATTACAAAAATCATGATTAGGATAAGAGATTGTAGTATAGAAATATGAAATACATATAATGTATTTGTGACAATCTTACTGATAATGCTAAGCGATACCCTAGTGGTCAAATTCTCTCCGTAATTTTGTAAGGGTTAATATACGTTCGAATTCAACTTTTCTTGCCTACTAAAAATCAACCTTTTTCATCGAGATACCTTCAGAAAACTTTCTCACTTATTACATATTTCATCCCTCTGATTTTTATTAAAGAAACTTTCTTACCGATCTTATGTTATTTATGACACTTTTTAACTATTTGGCTCTATTCTATTGTTTCTTACACTAATTCAGGACCTTTAAAATTTTCGTAATCTATCAATATTCCAATGTACTAAATATCAACATCTTATAAAAAGGCTCTAGTGTAGGATCATAGTGATGCTAAAAGTAAAAACTATCATTATATGTAAATCCAGTGATTGGTGATCATTCTAATTCCCATATACTTTATTTTATAAGTTTTGATCATATATTTCAAGATTTGAATTTTTTTGCTTTTCCCTTTTTAATCTATTTGTGGATGGAATATTTCACTAAAATGTAATTTTATACCTAATGCCCTTTTGTAAATTTTTCCAAAATATGAAGTAAAACGAGTATTCTTATTAGACACTCTAGGAATAGGCATACCATACAATCTTACTATATGAAAGTCAGTGTTTATATTTCTAAATTTCTCCTTTCCGCCTTTAAACTTGTTAATCCACCCAACATGAACATTACTCGCTAAGTAAGCTATAACTTTAAATACAATTTTCGAATTTAAAAGCTGTTTAGTATAGTTAACTGACATCCTAGGCTTTCCAATGATGTATTAAATCTTAGGAATTAATTTTGTTAAAAAATATCCTTATACTCCTGGGTATACTTTTCTTGATAAAATCCTGTATCTACTTATAAATTTTGCCCAACTCAAAACACAGCTCTTACAGGTAGTAGTTTTACTCCACCTACCCTACTATCTTTCTAGTTTTATCCAAAGCAGGAATCATATGAATTAGATTCATATATAAACAGTTATTTAGATTTTAGTACAACCTGATCTAATTTGTAATATATTGGTGCACTCTGTTGTAAAATTTTCTCACAAATCATGTACTCTTTTTTCATTTTAAAAAGAAATCGTAATATTTTTAGGATATAATTTTCTATGCATCTAATTTTATTTTACGAAGGAATCATACGAATTGAATCATTATATCTCAAGTTATAGGTTTTGTTTTTAGTACACCTAATCTGGATTACTGCAGAAATAGGTCAATAGAATGTTTTTCTTATTTTACTCCTTCAAATAAAGGATTTAATTTTTGCTAAAAACTATAAATATTTAGTAGATATTCTAAAGTTTTGTCCTTATAAGAAGCAATAAATTTGATTAAGTAAAGCTCAATAAGCATGAACTAAAGAGTGTACACTGCGCGAAAAATTTTGCTGCAACTGGCTCGTTTTTAAATTATAATTTTCTACTATTTCTGTTCAGCTACAGGTAAAAGCTGAAGTTTACTTTCTAAAGCTTGATGGTCTAGTCAGCTATATCTTAATTCTCTCATGATCTTGCTCGAATTCAACGATTTGGATGAGCGATTTCCTCACAGTTAGCTAACTCCACCAAGATCAAGTATTGGGTTCCTGAGAATAAGACAAGTACAGTGAGCTCGTCGGGCACGTCCCCGACAACGACCCTCCGACGCTTAAATTAGGTTGATCGAGGTAAAAGTATGCGATTCAGGGTGTAGATCGAAAAGGCTCAGTATTAATTACTTCGAAATATAGCATTTTGGGGTATTTATAGGATTTAGCTGGATACTGTTGAATGGGCCACGTGGCCTTATCCAGCTAGCTTACATCATGATCGGACGGTTGTTGTTGCCTGGGTCTTCAAGTGGATAGGCAGGTTTGGGTCAAACCTGCTCCGACCCGTTCGATAGAAGGGACGCGGATCCAAGGGCGAAAATACTGGAATACCCTTCATTAAGGGTATTATAGGCATTTTTCCTATATTTTCTTGTATACCCATCATTATGTCATAACAATCCATACTACACATCTCACATGATTCTGTTTTCACATATCCAATCTTTTCATATAGTCAAAACCTTCTCACGACAACTCTACTTCCAACATGACAAAGAACGATGAAGAAATAACAGATGATGGTGATTCTCTAGGTGAGGATCTGTTGGACAGAATGGAGACCATTCATGAGGAACACAGTCGTGGAACTCTACTACCGAGGATATGGAGGCACGGATCAAACGTGAGTTCAATTTTGTGGAATTCTTCGCATTGGCTAAACGAGTATTTGATGATGGAGATCTTACATCCATGGAGGCTTTCAATAATCTCAAGGATAAATGGATGACTAAGTTTGGGGATGTAAATCCTTCGTCTAGACAGCCTTTAGAGGGGTTGCAATAGGTTTCCTCCCACCAATTGACACCATATCGTCTTCCACCATGTATGGCACGGCTAATTCCTCGAATTCCAACACCGGAATAGGTGGTGGTGATCCTTGTGCCGCCGGTAACCTCGCGCTCATCTTCTAGGGTTTCGGCACTAAGCATGGTAAGATCAACATGGAAATCGGATCTAGGATTTCAACTTCACGCATGGACACATTCATTAACATGGAAGACGGATCAAGACTTGCAGCGCCACGCATAGAAAACTCCTTCAACATGGAAACCATTTCTAGGGTTGCGGCGCCACGTATGGAAAACTCTTTCAACATGGAAACTGTATCTTGGGTTTCAGCACCACTTAAGGATAATTCTCCTAGGATTTCGACGACATAATTGGAACCTCCTCTTAGGGTTCCTCATCCCGTTTCACTGACGAAAAAGGTTGACGTGGCCACCAACTAGTCACTGCCTCCAACGACGGGTCTATTCATCAATAATGTCCCACTCCATGCTCATGACTCTCATGTTTCTTTGTTGATAAAATTGCTGTAGGATTTCATAATTCGTCTCATAAAACTTAAACATATATTCCTCCCTCAACACAAAATGGGAAAATCATTGTCCGGCCTACTATTGAGATGGTGCGTCTGGGCTCAAGGAGGTGCTCCACAACAGCCGTGGGTTACTTTCTTGGACGGAAACCTTATTTTCATCATTTGAATTCGTTTGTACGTTGAGTTTGGCCTACGGTCAAGGAAGTGATTACGACACCTAATGGGTTTTACTTCTTCTAATTCAAGATCGAGGCACCATGGAAGAAGTAATTGAAGGAGGGCGCTATTTCAAGGTCAACCTATTGTTCTATAACAATGGGAACCGGGGATGGTATTACGAAGACACAAGCATACTCAAGTCCCGATTTGGATCAAATTGCGCCACCTCCCAGTCGAATTCTGGACGGAGGAAGGGTCTTAGCATAATGGCAAGTGGTGTAGGAAGGCCCTTTATATATGGATGCAATAACGAAGGGATGCTCGAGACTGGATTTCGCTCGTGTATGTATTATGTTAGATATATCATCCAAATTACTAAAGCACCTAGCATTGTGGTTCAAAAAGAGAATGGAGTAGAGACACCATGGCGAGTTGATGTTGAATACGAGTGGGTCTCTCCTAAGTGTGTTATGTGCAATACCTTGGCCATTTGACAATCAAATGTCCGACAATGTAGCATGTGAAGAAGACACCAGTGGCAGTCTATGTGCCACAGTTAATGTGGATGTGTTGGGAGGATCAAAAAGATTTCCCAAATGCACAACATTATGCCAGAAAATTTAGGTAAGGACATTGTTTTGTACAATCCATTTTATATACTTACAGTTGTAGAAGACCATGCAGAATGTTCCACTAGGGGTCTTAAGCATTGCAACCCTATTGATGGTGCTACATGATGAATGCAACTATGTGGAATGTACGAGGCTCGAACTGTCATGAGCATTAGGTGGCAGTTAGAGACCAAGTCCCGAAATTCAGGTTACAATTTATCGTATTACTTGAAACGAGAGTTACTCTTATTAATGTTTCTCATGTTCAATCGAATTTGTTAACTCATTGGAAGTGGTTTGTTGATTACGCGTGTCCGGGAACTCATATTTGTCTTGCTTGGTATTATGTGGAAATAGACGTTGAGGTTTTAACTGTTCTTCATGCAGTTTATTCATTGTAGATTGCTTATTCATCGTGAACATGTATCAGTACTTGTTTCAATGATTTTTGGTGCTAACGATCTAGGGATGGGCCGGGACCTTTGGCATTCCTTAAGTCAAACTTTGACAATGGTAGAGGATGAGCCATGGCTAGTTCTTGGGGATTTCAACACGGTCTTGGACATGAGTGAAGTGTGTGAAAATTCGGGTGACATTAGGGCTGCAATGGAGGAATTCCAGAACTACATACTTTATATGGGGCTCATGACGTTGCAAATGCAGGGTGAATTATTTACCTGGCATAATTGTAGCGATAACAATAGGAGTTTGTGTAAAGTGTCTTGATTGGATGCTTGCTAATGACAATTGGCGTGCTCAATGGTCGAATGCGTATTAACTCAGTCTTACTCCGCGTACTTCGGACCATTCTCCATTGGTCTTACGAGGAAATGAGAACACTCGACATTTAAGCATTTTTTGGTTTGATAATTATTTGGCTACATCACCGGGTTTTCTTCCTTTTGTGCAGAATATTTGGAAACATCCTATCATAGGTACTTCCATGTAGCAGTTACCTGTGAGTTGAAGGCGTAAAACCAGGTTTATCGAAGACAAAGGAGAAATTAGGGTGATCTATCAATGAACGTTAAGCATGCTGTGAAATTCCTAGCGACTGCCCAATTGCTCTTGCAATCAGATAGGCATAATTTCATTTCTATTATAGTTAGAGCATTGTTGTTGATTGGTGTATATGAAGGCAATAAAATTTGAACAAATTATATTACAGCAAAGGGAAAAAATACAGCGGCTTACAGGAGGTGATTACTGTTCGAAGATTTTCTTTTGGAAGGTAGTCGTTAGGAGAGCTTCCAAAAGGGTCCTCCAAATTACTAATAGAGACGACCAAATAAGCACTAAACAATCAGATATTATAGATGAGTTTTTGGGATTTTATCAACGATTGTTAGGAGGTGAGGGCAAACTAGGTTCATTGATCTTATTTATCTACGCTCCTAGGCGCGTCATGCTGTAGATGAGGATGAAACACGTTAGCTTACTGCCCCAATCACAAAGGAGGAGGTCAAATGGGTGTTCTTTGATATTGTAGAGGACAAATCACTGGGCCATGGATATTCGGTAGGAGTTTATAAGGCATGGCCAATTATTTTAGACGAGGTTACTTGAGCAGTGATGGAGCTCTTTTCTACTGGTCGGCTCCTCAAACAAGTCAACACTACATTGCTTTCCTTAATCCCTAATGTAGCACCGGCTAATGTGGCGGATTTCAAGCCTATCTTGTGTTTTAATGTCCTTTATAAGGCCATCATGTAATCATTGTGCATCACTTTCAGAAGATATTAGACCAGTTGATTAGTCCCTCTCAGAATGCATTTGTCCAAGGGAGATCAATTGGGGATAATATATTATTGGCATAGGAACTTTTCACTGAATACAATTAGCAGTGGCTCCTGCCAAGGTGTGCCTTGAAAGTGAATCTTAATAGGGCGTATGACACGGTGGAGTGTGAGTTTTTGATAGCCACCTTGCGTCTATTTGGATTCCCAATTATGTTTATTAGATGGATTGAGGAATGTGTTACAGCGCCCACCTTCTCTACAGATGATTTTACAGTAGTTAATGGAATAGGACGAGGAGTTTAACGAACTGTCCCTAGATAGATCTATTTCAACTGTGCTTTGCCGAAGACTTCCTACTTTTCTACAAAGTTGATGAGACATCTATTGGCTTGTTCTAGAGGTGGCTGTAGATGTTCGCATCATTATCGGGATTACATCCGGATAAAAGTCACCTTAGTATCTCTAAGGTTGCTCACTGGAATCATGATACTTGATATACTAGGATTGTAAGAGGGTCACTTGTTGGTTCGCTACCTTGGTTTGCCACTAATATCTTTACCGCTAACAATATCTGATTGTCTGCCATTATTTATGAAGATTGACAACCGAATCAAGGGTTAGGAAGGAATTCGATTAACTTTCACTGGAAGGGTGCAACTTATTAAATCGTTCCTTATCGCATTGACTATCTACTGGGCTTTGGCAGTTATTTTGCCTAAAGGAGTTATCCGTGAAATTGAGAAAAAATTGTGCTCCTTTCTACGAAAGTGGCTGCCAAAAATGGATATCCGAAGGCCGCTTGGAAGCAAGTCTGCTTACTGTTGGACGAAGAAGGTTAAGGAATTCGTGAAATTACTGCGCTTAGCTATGCTCTCACGTGCAAGCACTTGTGGGATGTTATCCATGGACAACAAACTTCCATTTAGATGAGCTGGATACATCACTTTCGTCTACGAGAGAAAACTGTTTGGACAACTAGTTTGTGCACTGGTTCGTGGGGTTGGCATAAGCTTCTTCATTTAATTATCGTTTTACAGCCACATATTGAGTATCATATTGGCGATGGGGCGACGTTCTCCTTATAGTAGAGCCTTTAGCATTATCTTGAAACACTCATCCATCGTTTCCCTCGAGGGCCTCAGTTAATGGAAACACACTTGGTGAACAAATTGCATTCAGTCATTTCTAATGGAGAGTGGGCTTGGCCGTTGATTACTAATCTTGAATGCTTGGAGATTTTGCATTGTCTTCCTACTATTCATGGGGGAATGAAGGACCATTTGGAAGTTGGATGGAGGGAGATTTACGAATGCTTCGGCATATAAGTTATTCCATCCACCAGGCACCAAGGTAGGTTGGTCTTCACTTCTTCTTGGCCGCTTTCAAGGTTCCACGAAATTCCTTCGTTTTGTGATTGGCTATCTTGAGCAGGCTTTCTACACTTGACCAACCATGACTTAATCACCTGATGGTACTTGCGTTCTCTGCATTGGTGGACAACACGAAACACATAGCCACTTATTTTTCAAGTGTCGATTTTCACGCCAATGTATCGACTTCATTCGGAAACACTTAAGGTTTACATGGCCTAACCGCGAATGGGAGATGGACATTACTTGGGCTTCCATAAAATGGAGGGAAGGCATGTGATTAATGCAGCCTATCGAGCACTACTTGCACCATTGGTGTATCACAAATGGCAAGAGCGCAACTAGCGGAGATTTCAATAGACTGAGTGCACATCAACTGCGTTGGCTAGTATAGTCATTGAGGAGATTAGACAAAGGATTATTAGTGTTGATTTATCTCTTAATGTTAATACGATAACATTGTTTAGATTGTGGAAATCCTTTGGCCGCAACACACATCAGGCCACGTGATTGTATTGGATGCTTGTACTCTTTTACTTATTAATGAAGTTTATCGTAACCGAAAAAAAAGACAAGTTAATAATTTGGTCACAAGTTCTACCATATGCTAGGACACATATCATATAGCACATTATAGATTTTTCCTGCATGATCTCCTCGTATAACCTCTCTATATCATGTTCACAACCTTGCCTCGTATTTACTATCATTTCGTCAGTCCTTATTTTAAATTTAAGCTTCTTACTCTGGTTTATTTTCTCTAACATCCGTAATAAAAAAGGATCTTGAGTATGCACTTCTCTAGTTTTGTTCACAAATCTAACTTAAGTTGCAAAGTTACTAATCTGCTACATTATCAACCTCTAACGCCACATTTGTTGGTCTCATTTCTAATGGCATGTTATGTTAGAAATGAGACCAACAAATGTGGCGTTAGAGGTTGATAACTATTGGCTTGAGAATTTAATATGGCACAATATATCTTGGACTCAACTTTTCCTACCTACTAA
Organism: Sesamum indicum; assembly: GCF_000512975.1. Classification (NCBI taxonomy): domain Eukaryota; kingdom Viridiplantae; phylum Streptophyta; class Magnoliopsida; order Lamiales; family Pedaliaceae; genus Sesamum; species Sesamum indicum. Next base: position 4,509,886 of record NC_026160.1, read on the forward strand.
AAATCTCAAGATTCCCCTCCATGGTGATACCTTTAGAAAAACTTTTTCTCCCACCTCATATTCTATTTCCCTGCGATGTTTATCAACATAACTCTTTTGTCGATCTTATGCTGCCTTCAAGCACTTCTTAACTATTTATATTTGATCCACTGTTTCTTGAACTAGTTCGGGTCCTTCAAGATGTCTTAATTCTTCAATATCCCAACAGATTGGACTTTGGCATTTTCTTCTGTACGAAGCTTCACATGGATCATACCGATACTGGAATGAAAATTGTTATTATATGCCAATTCCAGTAGTGGTAGATGATCATCCCAGTTTCCTCTGAATTCAATAACCCAGGCTCTCATAATATTTTATAATTTCTTAATTGTTCTTTCTGACTGTCCATCTATCTAAGGATGAAACACCATATGGAAATGTAATTTCATTCCTAGAGCCCTTTGCAAGCTTCCCCAGAAATGAGATGTAAATCGAGGATCTGTATGAGAAACTATAGAAGTAGGAATACCATGTAAGCTTACAATTTTCGAGACGTATAACTCAGTCAGTTTATCCAAGTAATCATTTTGTCGTATTGGCAAGAAACGCACAGATTTAGTCAATCTATCCACAATTTCCCATATAGCATCACGTTTTGATTGTACGTGGTAACCCAATGACAAAATCCATAGTAATCTTTTCTTACTTCCATTCAGTTATAGATAAAATATAAAGTTTACCCGCTAGTGCTTGCTATTTTTCTTTTACCTGCTGACAAATTAAATATTTAGCCACAAATTCTACCACATCTTTCTTCATTGTTGGTCATCAGTAATAGGGTCTCAAATCTCGATATATCTTGCACTGCCAGGATGAAGGTGAAAAACAAAGCACACGTTGAGGCATCAATTTGTAAAGGCATACCTTGTAGAAGAGATCGGTCTATTCACTTCTCACTACTTCAAGCAACAGATTCTTTTTGCAAACAGAACAGACTTCATAGAAATGATGACCTCACGATGAATGACAATCGTATCCAATGCTCTATTTTCGACCACCCTGGCGAAGCAAGTGGTGCCTCAAAGAAGTGGTGGCTCAACAACGCAAAGTATCACATAAACGAGATGTACACCTTGTGCAACTATGAAGTAGTCACACCATACTACGAGTGAGTTTAAATATATCAATAGTTTATTAAATTCTTATTTAGAGTTTTAACCAATGTATTGATATGTATTCAATTTTTTTTACGTACAGGTTATTTTTGAATAAACTCTACGAGCACCACCATTCAGAGAACCCCAACATTGAACTACTAGTAGCTACTAAATTCAAGGATTAGTACAAACGTCATGTAAGTAGTGGCTTATGAATTGTGTCATAACTGTGAAACGATTAGTGGTCAATTTTTTCTCTAATATGTACATTGCAGGTGAAATCCGAATTGACCTACATGGACAACGAACTGTTAAATTGCGTTATTGGAGTCCTACCGTTGAGGTCACAATATTATCGTATTACTTTGTGAGTGGTTACAATTTCCACACTGAACGTCACAGCATAGGCAAGTCAACTATGAAATGTAGGGTGTGTGTTAAAAGCTCATCAAATACAGACACGGACAGTGACTTCTATGCGATCCTCTAAGAGATAATTCAATTAATACCCACTTATTCTGAATATGCACATCATTTTGTTCAAATGTTGTTGGGTCATTCTCGTGAGAACTACGAAGATACATCCTCGTTGATGTAAATTTTAAGAAGGTATACCAAAAGAACGAACCACTCATCCTAGCACAACGAGTAGTACAAGTATACTACACGGAGTATCCTAGCGTGAAGAGAGACAAAGCTGACTGGATGGTTGTATGCAAATTCAAAGCTTGAGGAGTCATTGATGACTCTCGATAGACTGAAGTCATATTTCAAGAAGAGAAAACAATACCTACTCCAGAAGTTTGTACGGACAATCATAATTATGACCTACATGACGCAAATGATGTACAATAGTCGTTGATCTTTCTGTTGCATATCAACAAGGAGTAGGTACATCCCGCTTGGCAGATGGTGAATCTGATGACCAATCTGACGAAGATAGTTTTGACGAGGATTACGAGACTGAAGAAGATAATAATTATGATTGAAAATTTACTGTTTATGTAATCAAACATTTGTAAAAATTATGTAAAAATTACTAATTAAATATTTCAATAATTATTCAATATGTTTTCTTAAAAAAATTATTCAAATTAGGAATGATTATAAGTAGCCCTGACCGTTCCTACATCGTTCCAATTAGGAATGGTTCACAAACAAACCATCCCTTAAATAATCGTTCCTTATTGTATGTGAATAATGTTAAATTTCAAGTTGGAAAGGAAAAATAAATAACAACGTGCCTGAAAATATTACAACATTCTACAGAAAAAATGAGGAAATTCAAAACCTAGGAATGGTCAAAATTAACAGACCGTTCCTAAAAGTGTTCCAAACAAATTTAATTTGGCGCCAAATAAAAAGTGGAGGAAAATTTATATTTAGAAATGATTGTTAAATATTTCACCATTCATAAGATGAATATAAAGAAACCGTGCTTAAACATTAAACAAACCGTTCCTAATATGAATATAAAAAAAAGCATGTCTAAAGGAGTAACAAAACTCATCCTAATTATAATAAAAAATTCATAGCTCACTTCCTGGTAATGATATCTCTACATCCGCGAGCCTGATAAATTCTAAATTTAAACGCATATAATACTACATGTATGTAGATACATGTAGCTGTCTGATGTAAAATCACATGTTCTGATTGACTGTTACATTGTTTTGTATCTCGTTGGTAATGAATTAGGTATGATATCTCAGTATCATATAACAAAAATGCCCAAAACTTCATCGGATGTAGTATTTTGTCGATTTAATCATATCTAAGGTCTTATTAGAAGATTCAGTATAACAGTATAAGATACTAGTTACATCTATGTAAGACTAACAATCTCGAATATACAAATATACTTGATCTATTGAACATGTATCAGTTTAATGAAAAAAATTATACATTTTCAATAGTCTTAATTATTTTACAGTCTATTTTTCTTTGAGCATTAACATATCTAGAATGGTCTTTCCTTCATTTTTTATTTTTCTTAGTTAAAATGGAAAATATTTTTGGCACTTAATTAGGAAAGGTCGTCTTAAATATAGGAATGGTCATTTAAATGCCCTCTTCATACAACGTCGCTTTCTGATAAAACGTCATTCTTTTGTGTGTTTTGGACTAGTTCTAGAAAGACATTGTCCGACCTTCCCAAAATGAATCAAAATTCTGACCAATCCACATCAAATGAAACGATGGCGTTTTGCTTATTTATAAACTTTCATGGTAACAGTTGTTAAATAAATGACCGTTCCTAAACTGTTCTAACATTTGAATATATAAGTGACACTTAACAGATTTTTCTTCATTTTCCCTCTCCCTCCCTCCTTCCTCACTCTCTCCATCTCTCACTCTCTGCTTCAACGCTTGCCATCACCACCATTCATCGCCCGCCTCCTCCTCCTCTGCCATCCCCCATCGTTGTTGCCTCCTCCTCCGCCTGTTGCTTCCTCCTCCTCCATCGCTTCCTTCACCTGTCACCCCCTCTTCCATCTCTGTTGGATCGATCTCGCTTCTAGGTTGTTTTACTTTTTTTTTCCTGTTATTTTCATTAAATATTTTTTAAATAAAATATATTTAGAAATTAATTTGTATGTAATTTTATGAAATATTAAAGTTTTTTGAAATTTTTCAGAAATTAAAATATTTTTCTGAAATTAAAAAATTTTAGAAATTAAATTATTTTTCAGAATTTTTTTAGAAATAAAAAACTTCATTTTGTTGTGTAATTTAGGTCATATTGTGTTTTTGTGTAATTATTGTATAATTGTGCAATTTCTATAATTATTTTGTAATTTAGATCATATTATGTAATTTTTGTGCAATTATTGTATTTTGTGTAATTTCTGCAATTATTGCGTAAGTTAGATGATATTATGCAACTTTTTATGTAATTTTTTTTATAATTGTTTAACTTCTGAAATTATAGTGTATTTAGATCATATAGTGTAATTTTTGTATAATTATTGTATATGTTGTGTAATTTAGATCATAGTATAAGTTTTGTAATTATTGTGTATTTTCTGTAATTTATTGTGAAATTTGTATAATTCTTTATGTAAATATGTGTAATTTAGAACACATTTTAGGAAATTAATGAATTTCATACACATTTGAGGATGATGGAAATAAATAACATGATTATTAAAATAATCACAAGATGAAGATAATATCAATAATAAATAATAATATTATTTACATAATAATATCAATAATCATAAAATTAGACTAATATTCTAATTAATAATATTATTTACATAATAATATCAGTAATCACAAAATTAGGCTAATATTTCAAATAACAATATTATTTAAATAATAAATACAATAATCACAATACAAGACTAATATACTTTCAATAATATACACTAATATTAATAATTACAATAATCACAAATTGAGGCTAATATTTTCAAATAATTACAAAATTAGGATAATTTTTTCAACAATTACAAAACTAATACTTACTATAATTTGTATAAATTATGTCTAGTGGTATGCCTCCTCTATCACATGGACGACGTGGTCGTGGTCCGCCAGTTCCACCAATGTCGTTTGATGCTTCTTATCCTGGGGAAATAGTGTTTCAACCACCCCCACCACCTGACACAGCCGGACCTTTAGCCGCCGCGCAGACTCCAAATGATGCTAGACATCTGCTACGACACAGGCAGTTAAGGAAGCCGGACATCCGTTTACCACACCATCCTACCCGTCCATGGGTTGTTCCACCACCACGAACATTAGTAGTCCCCTTACCATCAGCGCGCCAGTACATCAACCTCGATGACGTGAGTTAATTTGTTCATTAATACTTTTTAGTATTATTTTATGTTAAAAATCACTAATTAACATGTCCTTTCAAGTCTGGTAGCAAATTCCATGAGTGCATCAATGCGGTGGTGCAAGGACACTTTCCCCACCCTTGGGGATGTTTGAGGCAGGTGCTGTCAGAGCACCAACAGTTTTTGTTTCAGAGCATGCAGGTAATGTACTTTAAAATAATATTATATTATCTTATAGTTTAAATTATACAATAAATTCTACTAATAATTTTTTATAATTTGATATATTGTAGATGACCTATTGGTTGGACTTTGATGATGAATCTATGTTCCCAGTCTTCCACATGTGGGCGAGAAAATTCAACCAGAAATAATTCGTCATCGCCCAAAAGGAGTTGGTCAAGCCACTTTGGCTGGCGAACGAGGTGTGGCTCTAGCTCTAGGCATATTGAGCCAACACGGACTCCTAGGACGAGTTTGGGAAGAATAAGGAAAATCAGGCGGAAAACCGCGCGGCGTCCTCTACTGTGTACCACGGGGGATTATGCTAACTGTTTTATTTTTCTACAAGAGGCAGAGCTCGGTAGGCTGACCAAGGAGATGGACTTGTTCGCTAGATGCTACAAGAAGAAGGCCGACGGCAGCTGAAGAGCCCGAGGTAGCGATAAGCACAACAATAATTTTATTTTTTTAAAATAATTTTGGAGTAAAATTTTAATGATTTTATTTATTTTGCAGGAGACTTTCTAGAAGCTGACGGAGGATTATCACCTTCAACCTACGACTGAGGACCACGATACCTCGATCAAATCGATCAAGTTGCAGTTGTGGCTGGCTGTAGTTGGGGGCAAGAACAAGGGTCGTGTATTAGGCCTTGTATCTGAGGCCCACCGTCTCCAGCTGGACCTACACGTCACCATCACCACCCCTACCGCCACCGCCACAACCAAACCCGACCATAGAGGATCGCATGACCCGAATGCAGAAAATGATGGCAATGATAAGGGAAATGGTGGTCAAATCCTCGATTGCGGGACTGTCGCAGTCGACCGCCTCCATTAGCATCCCAGCACAGCCTCTGACAGACTCCGTCCCCGAACGAGGATGATATGGACATCGTTGATGAGGAGGGCTTAGATTAGGTTTTATCATATATTTTTTAATTTTGTAATTGAATAATATTTTATATTAAGATAATATTTTTTCTTAATTATTCATGTTTCATGATATTTATTACATTCTATTTTTTTATATTTATTCAATTAATTAAACTCATAAATATAATTAAATTCAATAATTAATTATTTCAATTAAATTATTATTTAAAATTTTATCATTAAATATAAAATTAGGAACGATTTTAGTAATTGTAAAGAAAATGTTACAAATTTCAAAATTAAGACCGTTCCTAACACAATGCTAAAATACTTCTAAATAAGTATTCCTATAATGGATTGACTGTTCCTAAATGCATTGTAACTTGAACTAATTCATACACCATATTGTGATCCAAATAATATTTCTAAAATAAGTACAAGAGACTGTTCCAAACAAATAATAAACTGTGCCTAATACTATTTAAAAAGTTGGGCTCTATACAATTTCAATGATCGTTCCTAGATATATGATAATTACAAATAAAATACAGTTCCAAAATTCAGCCAAGAGTATTACAAAAACTGTTATAAAAATATCCTGAATTAATTTACATAACCATTCCAAAATTTATCCAAAGTGTTCCAATAACAAAATAAATTTTTATATTCAAATACACTATTAGTAATGGTCAACAAAATGTGTTAAAATACCCGTTCTAGTTAGGAGCAGACCGTCCCTAAATTTTAGGAATGACATCCATAACGACGAAATGTAAATTGTTCTTGATGTGTATGGCCCAAAAGCTCTTGGCCTAAGAGAGGTTGCAAAGCCCAAGCCGAGCCCATCAATTCAAGGTACCCCACTGGAAGATTACCAAAATCGGCCCAAGAAGGAATCCTAATAAGAGGCTTGCCAGATTGCAAGGCTGCCTTCCAAACCCCACCCTAGGAGAAAGGATGTCCCCAAGGCTCTGGACTTCTTAACCTAGAAGGACTCCTTGCAGAGTAGGAGTCCTCAAATGAAACAAGTCCTCTATCAAAACAAGAACGTGCTGATCAAGCTAAGAAAAAGGTGGAATCGTGCCTTATCCACAGGTTTCTTGCCCCTTTTTCTTGGAACTGCAATAATGTGAAGAGTCCCCACGAAGGGGACGCCTTCTCTATAAATACGGGCAGCATTCACCAATGGAGACACTTTAAAGAATCTGGAAATTGCTTAACTATTTTTTGCTGCAACACTCATCTCGCACTTTGATTATATTTCTGTTACGAAATTCATATTTTTATCTCAATTTCTCATTACGCTTTAATTATGCCCTTATTTATTCCTAAATATGGAACGAACTTGAGCGTCAGAGTGCTAAAGTGTTGTTTTTCTCAAGTCCTATTTCTCAAGTTATTTCGCTCATTCAGCCCAAATTCATCGTCAAAATCCAAGGTTGTAGGACCCGTGCTAAAATCACACGCATTAGTTGGCGCCATTTATGGGAAGTTGAGTGGAAGATGTGAGTTACCATGAAAACCCCAAAAATCCCGCTAACAAGCAAAAGGGCCGTGGAGAAACCTAACAACAATCAGCCTTTGCAGGTCGTTGCAGGAGCCGCCCTAACCCTGATTGGAGGAGGATCCGCCCCAGCTTTACCTGGGCCAATACCACCCCCTAGAGTGGTGGACCCTTTGGTTGATCCTACAAGACGAAGCACTTCCTCAGACACCACCTCAGGAGAGCTTTCCCCAGCTTTGCTAGGTGTAATTCAACAGGTGATCGCAATAACAATTTGGGAGCATATGGCAGTGCTAGTTCCTACCCGCTCAGCCTCCACTGTCGAAGCAGGCATCCCTGAAAAAGTAATAGAAGGAGGCCTATCGGAAGTAGACATCCCTGTATCCACACCCCCACTGATCGAGAGACAAGGGTTCCCTCCAACGGCTCCCAAAGAGGTCCCTAGGCAATGGCTGGCATAACTAGAAGCCTCCAAAAGAGTCTCCAAGATGTACAACATAAGATAATAGGGACCCCCGAAGACAATTAGCAAAGTGTCCCCTTCACGAACACGGTGATGGCTGACGAAGTCCCAGCGAATTGCCGTACCCCCTGCTATTACTAAGTATGATGGGACGACTGATCCTCAAGAGCATCTATTACATTTTGAAAATGCAGCTCTTCTGCATAGGTACACGAACGGAATCAAATGTTGCATTTCCATCACCACCTTCTCTAGGGCTATTAGAATAGATAACCTGAAAGCCAATTAGATTGGCATACATGAAATCTATTCTGGAAAAGACTCGATTTTATGTAATATTATTTAGTGAATAAAATGAGTATTCACTATTGGCATTTCATTTGTTGTGCTCATTACATTTATATTTGCATTTCTTTCATACATCACAACAAAGTCCACAGACCATTTTTAACAACCGTGCAACAGTTGGACTGCGCATTGGATGGAGGTCATGAAACCATCTATCTAGGGTTGGGTTTGAAATGTTCCAAGTTGAGGACCTCGAAAATGGGAATCGAGTTTCCTATGGAGACTTATATTAAGAGTCGCATTTTGATGAGTATCATGTTTCATCGGCAACAGATGTGGAACGTCTATGCGATCTTAATGGGTCAATTCACCGGGTGTCGAATCGACTAAGCTGACTCGTGGGGATTGTTATATGAAACCCTTGGAGACTTGATCGGTATGATTTGAATCCCCGACTCTGATAGTACAGGAGCAGTCCTCATACATGAGGAATCACGGCAGTCACGTGCATACGATTATTATATCTTGAATCTGTGCGAGAGGTGATTGTATCATAGACACAATCATCATAAGCCTTACCCAGTGCAGTCGGAGTATGTAGCGAGGATGGTGAGTTTCAAGAAGAAGATCTGTCCCCTATCAAAATGTAACAGAGGTATTCCTATGCACTAGGAGATGCGTTTGAGTTCTGTAAAACTCCGGCCACAATCATTGGTCGAATAGGAAAAAAAGGTTCCTCTATTGAGCAATTTGGCGTAATGAGATCTCAAATATTAAACATAGATGCATATTCCAAGATGGGAACCTACACCCAATTCCATGCCCTACACTAAGGCCGGGAGACGATGATGGAAGGACCGTACCCGTATGAACTCGAGAGCCTAAAATTCACATGGATATTCGCCTAGTCTCTAGTACCATGGACCATTGTTAGACGGTCATCCATAGTGACGGGCTTTCTTGATCAACTGTTGATTAAGAATTATTAATTAAATTAGATTTAATTAATAATAGTGTTTGATGTTAGCCCAAGTCTAGCTGAAAGGTGAACCTAAAGAGTCGAAAGAATCGATATGGTCCGAAAACGCGGCAAAAGCGTGAAAATAAAAAAATATTTAAAACGGTTCGAAGGGGCGTTCCCTTTGAAATTTTTCGGCGTTCGGTATTTTTCAAAAGCATATTTTTCGATGTTCGATATTTGTCAAAAGCATAATAATAAATATATAAACTGCTAGACAAGTGGCTACAGGATGAAACAAAAAGCATAGAAACAAAACATGAAACTTTACCTTTTTGTTTCTATAGTTGAGCAGCAAAGTGCATTGTTCCTTTACGTTCTCCCATTCCGTTCACTTTAGGATCCAAATTAGAACCCCTCTAATTTGTCCACACCACACTAAGGAATAGATATAGTTCTTTTCGTATTACTAGATAGAACAAAGAACAAGAAGAAAAACAACTCTAAACTAACACTATTATTTAGTGCTTTTGGATTGTTTTATATTCTAACTTGAATCAAATTCAATATAGGAGAATATTTTGAGAGAGAAAAAGGGAGCAAATTCGTGGCTTGTGTTATGGTTATGCATGATATGTGTATAGTTTTGTATATTACATAAAATTGAATTGAAAATTCAAAAACTACCAAGTTTGCCTCCAAGGCAACCTATACACACACTGGCATGTAACCTCCAACCATGATGAAATAACCACTCCATTATGTTCATCATGGGGTGGAGTTTCAACTCCTTCGTAACTTGCTCCAACCTCCCTCTAATGGGCTTGGACTTAAAGTTTACACCGGGCTTGATTTAATCAAATTAAATCAAGCCCAATCAAATTCATTGGAAATAATTAATTAAATTAAGTTTAGCCCATAAATTCCAATTCATTAATCCAGTTAAATAAATCTAAGCCCAAACACTAATTAGATCCAATCAATTAATTAAGCCAAATCTAATAAATTGATCCAATTAATTTAAAGTGTTAAGCCCAAAATTAATTAATTCAACTAATTAATTCTTGAGCCATTCATCAAATGGATTATTAAATAAATGATCCAATCATTTATATATTTTCCTTGAATTAATTTAATCCAATTAAATTAATTTGTTTCTTCTCGAATTAATTTCAAATTAATTCCACCAGTTCCATAGTGATTTGTGTGTGACTCTTTAAGTTCACCCTCAGCTAGACTTGGGCATTCTGTCCGAATACAAATAATTAATTAAACCTAATTTAATTAGTTATTTTGATTTGACCATAGAGACTAGGTGAATGTTCGCAAAATTATTTAGGCTCTTGAGTTCCATACAGTCGACCGTCTCCCAACCTTAGTCTAGGGTATGGAATTGGGCGTCGTTCTCATCCTGGACGAGGCAACTATATTGAATACTTGAGATGCGTTTACTTGATTGATCGACAAAGAAAACCATTTTCTATTCGACCAATCGCTATGGCCTTAGACTTAAAGAGTCTAAACCATCTCAGAGCACATAAGAGATATATCCATCAAATATTGATAGGGGATGGATTCTATCTTGAAATCTACCATCCTCACTACATACTCCGACTACATTGGACAAGGCTTATAATGACCACATCGACAATATAGTCATCTATCGCTAGATCCAAGATATAGCCATCATATGCATGCGACTCCCATGATTTCTCAAGTCCAAGGACTAATCCTATACTATCGAAGTCGGGACTTCAAGTCATACCGATCAAGCCTCCAAGGTTTTCATGTAACGATTCCTGCGAGTCAGTTCAATCAGTTAACAACCTTGTCAACTAATCCACTAAAATTGCATAAACATCCCATGTCTGTCACTGATGAAACACGACACTCATCCAATGAATGCAATACTTAGTGCAAGTCTCTATAGGACTCTCGATGCCCAATCTCAAGTCCTCGAATTGGAAAGTTTCAAACCAACCCTCACAAGTTGGTCTCATAGCTGCCATCCAATGCGCAACCCAACTACATGGGCTATACAATTGGTCTGTGGGCATTTGTTGTGAAGTTAAAACACCGTTCAACGTAAATAGTGAGCACAACAAATACATGGTGCCACAAATGAATGCTTACTACATTCATCAAGATTGCTAAATGATTCCCAAAATTGCCAATCTAGTTGGCTTTGTGATCACCATTTCAACAATTTCCCGCTTGACCTAAAGCCAATTGTCCATACTCCTAAGACCTATTTGAGTGAGCAATCTGCAATACTTGCTCGGTCTTATAAATTTACTTAAGTGGGTTTTAATTATATTTTCATTTAATTTACGTATTTTATTATTAGCGCTTCTGCTTGCGCATTCTTGGGCTAATCCACTTGCATTTCACGGTGCTTTCAAGGGCCGCAAAGCAATGGTTCAATGAATTGCACCAATTCGCTAGCAGTCGGAAGCTTCAGAAGACGGAGCTCTGTCTTTTTGCCATACGCCAAAAGACAATGAACCATTGAAGGAATACCTACAAAGATTCAGTAATGCATCCTTGGAGGTACCCTCCGCCACTCAAGAAGTGAAGGCTAGTGCTTTCTCACAAAGGCTCCTGGATGGAGACTTCTTCAAGTCCCTGGCTAAAAAATCTGTTTGAAGTTCGGCGCCCTCCTGGCCCATGCAGCCAAGTATATCAACATGGAGGACGCCCAAGCTGCCAAGAAAGAGAGTCGTGGGGATAAGAAGAAAGAAATTCGGGAGGAGGCCCCCTTCAAAAAGCCTCAAACTAATTTTCGGGACAAGAAGGTAGTGTTCCAAAGGATTAATGCAGTTTACACCCCCCAACAGTACCTATTACCCAAGCCTTTATGGCGGTAGAAGGAAAAGGCTTGCTTGCTCGCCCGCCCTAGGTCATGGAGGGAGCAAACACAACGTCCTAACTCCGACAAATTATGCCATTTCTATAATGATTACGGTCGCATATATGAAGAATGTCGACATCTGAAGAATGAGATCGAGAGGCTCATCCAAAATGGATATTTGCATGAGTACGTCTGCTAGGTAAAGGCTCCAGGAACAGGACCATACCATAAGTAAAAAACAGACAAAGGAAAGGAAGTAAAGGTTTTCAGTCCTGAGTCTTTACCAAACGAAGAACACAGGAATACCTATGGGGGAAAAGCTGAAACTAATAATCCTCCTCGCAAAGGAGTTATATGAATGATTGTAGGCATCCCAAGTGGAGACAACTCCCATCATGCTAGAAAGGCCCAGGTCAGAGAAGCACACGACATAATTATAAAGGAGATATGGGATGTTGGGACAATGGAGGATGCCCCCCCTCATCCAGTTTGGAAGGGAGGAACGATCAGGTCCTAAGAGCTCTCGTAATGACGCTCTAGTCATCATGGCGTTGCCAACTACGAAGTAGGACGTTTCTTCATAGTCTTGGGAAGTTCTGTAGACATATTATTTTGGAAAGTCTTCGATCAGATGCAATTAGGGGACACCCCCCTGGAAAAACTGAACACCTCCTTGTATTGATTTGCGTGGAGGTAGTCACAATGTAGACATCTTTGCATGGACTCCCAAGATCTAGAAAGGATCGACCCTAATGTCATAACGCACCATTTGAATATAAATCCCAGCATCAAGCTGGTGAAATAAAAGAAGAGATATTTCAGGCTTGAGAAAGATAAAATAATCCAAGTTGAAGGGACCTCAACAAGGCGTGTCCTAAGGATTTTATCCTCTACCTCGAGTTGATCAGTTGGTGGACTCTACATCAGGATGTGGATTATTAAACATGATGGACGCATCAAAAGGTTATCATCAAATAATCCTGGCTCTTGAAGATCGCAAAAGAGTTAGTTTCATCACGTCCACTGGAACATGCTGCTACCTCGCCATGCCATTTGGCCTAAAAAACATCGGGACACCGACCAACCTTTTGGCAGATAAAATATTTGGTCACAAATTGGAAGAAACGTCGAGGTGTACGTGGACAATATGCTAGTAAAAAGGAGGGAGACCAAGGACCATGTTGCAAAATTAGAAGAAACATTCTCTATTTTGAGAAACTACTAACTAAAGCTCAATCTTGAAAAATACGCTTTTGGAGTGAAAAGGGGACGTTTCCTAGGATTTATGGTCACTCAAAGAGGAATATAGGCCAAACCCCTCAAGATCAAGGCCATCCTGGATATGAAGGCACCCTTCAATGTAACGAAGTACAAAGGCTTATTGGGAGGGTAGCTGGACTGAGTCGTTTTATATCCAAGTCGGCAAAAAAGAGCCTGCCCTTTTTCAAAGTCCTTCGGAAGGCGAAACATTTTGACTAGGGTAATGCTGTCTACAAGCTTTTGAAGAGCTCAAGCGGTATTTAGCAGGACTCTCTCTACTAGTGAAGCCATCGCCAGAGGATACCCTCTATGTGTATCTATCAGCCGCCCCTTAAGAGAATAGCTACGTCTTTATTCATGAAGATAATGAAAAAAAATGTCGATCTATTACATCAGCAAAGTGCTTAGTGGAGCGGAGGGTCGGTACACCCCCATAGAAAAATTGACCCTCGCACTAGTCATCACTGCTAGAAGGCTATGTCCATATTTCCTTTCGCATCCCATTTGAGTAAAAACTAACCTGCCTCTGAAACAAATACTGGGTAAGCCGGATACATTGGGACTACTAGTAAAATAGGCACTAGAATTAAGTGAGTACAATATCACTGATTTACCTCGAACGACCGTCAAGGCCCAGGCCTTAGCCGACTTCATCTTTGAGACAGCAAGGATAACTGAAGAAGCCCTCAAGTCGAAAAATGGCTATTGCATGTAGATGGATCATCCATGTTTCAAGGCAGTGGTGTGGGCATAGTCATAACTTCATCCCAAGAAGAATATCTAGAATTCGCCGTCAAGTTCGGGTTTAGGGCCTAACAATAAGGGTGAATACGAAGCACTCATAACGGGGCTCAAAATGGTGTATGAAATGGGAGTTGGACACTTAATAGCTTATTTAGATGCGCAACTAATAGTCAAACAAATGGAGGGCTCATATGAAGCCAAGGAGGAAAATATGATTAAATGTCTACAGCAGATAGCAGAATTGAAAATGGGGTTTGAAAGTTTTTAAATTGTCCAAATTCCAAGAGAAGAAAACGTCAAAGCTGATTACCTCTCCAAGTTGGCTAGTGCTATAGAAGATTATAGAATGAGGCATATCCCCATACAGTATATCCCCAAGCCAAGAGCTAATTCATATTTAAGCTATATCCTCCTTGGGACATTGGAGGACCCTTGTTATCCGATGGCTTGAAGAGCGGCACCAAGACTCAGGGCTCAAGCTGCCCGCTTCCTACTACAAGGAGGGGTCCTTTACAAGAAATTACACACCCACTACTCCGGTGTTTGTCCCAATCGGGGGGATTGCATATTCATAAAGAAATACACAGTGGTTGTTGTGGAGCGCATGTGGGAACCTGAATTCTCGCTAACAAAGCATTATGGGTAGGATACTTCTGGTCTTCAACGAAACAAGATGTGAGACAACTGATGAGCAAATGTGATAAATGACAAAAGCACTCCTCCCTAATACACCAACCTAGGGAACCCCTTAGAACCATACTATCATCGTGTCCTTTAGTGGTGGATAGATATCGTGGGGCCTTTCCCCTAGCTCCATGTCAAACAAAATTCCTTCTAATAGCCATCGACTACTTTACCAAGTGGGTGGAAGCCGAGCCACTCACCCATATCACAAAAACAGATGTGATGAAGTTCATATGGAAGAATATCATCTGCCGTCTTTTACTTCCACAAGAAATAATCATAAATAATGGTCGATAGTTCCAAGGCATAAAATACAACATTAGTGCAAAGGATAGCATATAAAATATAGATTCACATCAGTAGCACACCCCTAAACAATGGGCAAGTCGAGGTCACCAACCGAATCCTCGTTCAAGAGATTAAGAGATGATTAGAACGAGTTTGTGGATATTGGATGGAAGAATTAACTAGTGTCATATGGGCATTCGCACAACCCCCTAATGATCTATGGGAGAAAGTCCCTTTACCATGGTTTACGGAATCAAAGCAATAACTCTAACTGAATTGGAGGTTACCCTCCCACAGAATTTTGCATTTCTATGGAGAAAACAATACGAAATTGTTAAAAGAAAATCTGGATCTTATGGAAGAGTTGTGAGAAAAAGCTTTCATCCGCATTCAGGATACAAGAACATTATGATTATGCCCACAACAGGAGAGTAAAAATACGAAGTTTCCAAGTTGGGGATTAAGTACTAAGAAGGGTGGACACATTAAAATAAATAGGAAATTAGACCACACTTGTGAAGGGCCCTTTAAAGTCACAAGGGTAATAGGATGAGGAGAGTATGAGCTAGAAGACCTTAATGGACGCCCACTATCACGTCCCTAGAATGTACTTAACCTCAAGAAATATTATGCATCACAAAGGGCGTCCCCTTTGCGTTGAAAGAACCCTCTAGTAAGTCCTCTTGAAGGACCCTCTCTAAAAATGTCCTCATCTAGGACAACCTCCAATAAGTCCTCTTGAAGGATCCTCTAAAACTGTCCTCCTGAAGGACACCTTCCAATAGGTCCTCCTGAAGGACCCTCTCTGAAAATGTTCTCCCGAAGAACATCTTCCAGTAAACCCTCCTTAAAGGCTCCCTCTAAAAAGTCTACCCCTACAGATTTCAAAAGTCAGATCATCATTCTCCTATTGCGGGCACCCCCTTAAAAGGTATGCTTCATTGTATTTCTTGAGGCGAGGCACAAAAACAACATAGGAGTAAATCTTGCCAAAATTCATGCAGGCCTACATCATCAAATGAGCCTCTAGGACTCCCATTCCAAGCCCTCATACACCTCTCTTATTTATTTTCGCATAAATACATTTCACTATATATATTATGGGCAGTAACCCCTTGCCCAAGTACTCAGGTACAGGTAGGGTAAAGGAGGCATCCTCCAAGAAAGCTAAAGGGGACCTTCCATAGGAAGGGTAAAAGAGGCATCCTCTAGGATAAGCGTCTGTGGTGTTGTGTCACATTAAACAAAGCCTAAGAATTCCATCATATCAAGAAGGCAATGCAAGCATACTGTCAAACACCAAGCACAAAGTGAAGAACTAAAAGCATCGCACATTTAGCCCCTAGCCTAAAACTATGGCCAGAGGCAGAGTAAAAACAACATCCAACAAAGCAAGGAAAAGCAAATTGTCTCGTCCCCATTACGAATGGGGGTAAAAAAGCAGAGCAAGAAAATTAATATTATTTCAACCATTAGCTACAAAAAACTAGTCACGCAAGAACATCATTTTTCTCCCTACAGGCGGGGTCTTATTTCTCCTTCTCAAGGGGGCATCAACAATAAGCATAGGGGTGGCAGGAGGCTCAGCATCGACGGCCAAGGGCACTTCCTCTTCCTTTAATTCTGGGGCGACTTCACCCTGGAGATCCCCTGTTATGGAATCAATGGCTGCTTCATTGGGGGGACTCCTCACCTCTATCTCGACCTCCCCCAATAAATTATCTAAATCTCCTTCTGCAAATCATTACAGAGTCAGCACACAATAGGAAAAAAGTATAAATGGAGGACAAAGTTGGAAACCAACCTGAGTTGGGGGGCGCTTCCATCCCTGGGGATGGAGGGCTCTACAAAGGGATCAGATGCATTATACAAGGCTGTTGCAAGGTCAATGAAGATAGGCTCCTCTCCTGAAGGGGGGTACCCCTGAGCTTGAAATTGCTCCTTATAGGTTGTGAAGCCAGCTAAAAATAGGGTCCCTCTATCTTGGCCACCTCCTGCTGATATCCCTCGGACTTTTTGAACTCCTTAAGGCAACTCTCCCAGTAAGCCTCCAAGTAGTTCTTGTCATTCTCCAAATGGGAAAAATCTATTATTGCCTTCTCCACAACTTTTTTAAGGGCACCCTCATGGTTGGTTGTCTCCTTTTGCAGCTTCCTCATGTCCTTCTCCAACAGTTAAGAGCGGCTTGTGACCTCTTTCTTCGCCTCCCTTAATTTGGCATTCTCATTTTTTAGGCGTTCCACCTTATCCTCCAACTTTCGCCTCTAGGCGTCGTTTGGATGAAAAGGAGGAACCCCCTGAGGCCTGGAAGAGAGCTTTTCATACACAAAGGCCGCTTATAGAAAATGTGGTGCATCAGAAAAAGTATTGCATGAAGGAAAGAAACATAGCAAGAGAACAGTACCTTGAACAAATAATAAGTTCCCATCCCTTCAAGTTCCTCCTTGAGAAGGGGGGCTAGGAGCTACTTATTCCCAGGAGATAAAAGCCCGTTTCTTAGGTCAGCCACTAGGGGATTTCTACCTTTCGCTTGATCCAGTAATTGGTGGCTGTGAAGGCAGGCAGAGGAGGTACGCGAGGACTTGGGGGTGTCCATCTCTTCTTTGGAGGAGGGAGCAGGAGGAGACACAGATGAAGGACGTGAGGGGGAAGCCCACATGGAGCCTATACGCGGCCTCTTTGAAGAACTCACTGGTACTGGACCCAGAGAAAAAGAGGAGGAGGGACGTTTATCTTTTGACTAACTAGAGGTCGGGACCCCCTTTGAAGATCTTGGAGTAAGGGTCCCTCCAGTGCGACCCCCCAACACATGGTCCCTCATGAGTTCACTAAATATGATGTTCTGTACAAGCAAACGAAGGAGAAGTTAATACTTCAAGAAGGCACATGAAAGAAGATGCAACAGCATGCAAAAAAATAAAGAAATACCCAACGAATCCCCTAAAGGTTCCGTTTTTGAGGGGCCAAGCTAAAGTGACCTAATAGCCTTTCGTTAATGACAGAGCGGCAGTCATAAGGGATTTTTTTTGGGTAAATGTAATTTTCATTAAATAAGTAATAGTACAGTACAACAGTGCTCATCAGGTGGTTTCTCCCTCGACAGGCCAAGGGCTACGCCATAGTCTATATAATGCACATGTACTAATAGAGCTAGATAAATTAATGCTAAGAATTCTTTGTCTGACATGATCCACAATGACGGTGGCCATAGTACTTGGCGGACGCTTAGTCTGCTCAAATCATCTCAAATTCCTTTCCCTCCAAATATGATACATGCACAAGCCAAGCAATGCATGATAAGACATGTTAATAATGTGTTTCCCTCTCCAATTCCTTGCTCCCCAATCAACGTCCCTTGCCCACTCTTGGTTGGGTCATGCGAACCGTACCAATCGTCGAAAAACTATTAGGCAACGTCGACTAAAGTGGCATCGGAAGAATAAGTGAGAATGTATCTCCGTCGCACCCTCATCACAAAGAACACAGGTGCCGAGGTGTGATAATCATGATTTATTAGTCGTGGGCAGTTTGCAAGCCATAGAATGAACATAGGTCGAGGAATCTTCAGAGAGCCCGAAAGTAGTAAAGTCCAGCCTACTTTGGGCATTGGTGGGTTAAAATAATCGATATAATGATTGGGCTGTGGGGCGCCCATCATCAAAACGCCATATGATCTGATCTTCCCCACCATGAATCGAAGGCAATGTATGTATAGTCTCCAAACACTCAATATCCGTGATGAGAGGCCATTGCCATTGCCCCTCCATAATAATCGTGCTAATCTTAGTCGAAACCTCGAGCCTAAGAGGTGTGGTCCACGTGGGAATCTATCAATAAGGGGGCCAAGATGATGCCATTGATTGTGCCAAAGGTAGAAACTATGCCCCATCACCAATTTGATAATCCACCCTTGGTTCGAAGAAAGGTACATAGACGGAGGAGTTTCCTCCAGCCCCACGAACCCCCATGGTCAGAAATTGTCCAAACAGATGTATCCCATAACCTCCCATGGTATAGCCATTCTACCCCGATAGATGTCCTATCGCAACGAATGACGTCACAAAGTTTCTCACTCATTGAAGCAGAATTCAAGGTAGGCGATGCCCATTAATCACTGACCAGTCATAAGGGGTTTCATTCAATCTAGCCAACAAAGAAGGCAGAGCTGTTGTTCTTGGTCGTACATGTACAAGGGGTGGGGTCTCTTAGACCCAGTGGCTAGGGAAGGACAAGCATGAGGTGGAAGGACATAAAAATAGCAATTTTTCCAGTGCTTGGGAGGATTAGGAGGCGACAAGAAGGACACCCCCTTTTGTGGAACAAAACAGAAAAATCTTTTTTCAACCCGCTTAAAACAATAGCACTTAGCAAAGACATGTGCTATTGCAGGGGCACCCGTCAAAATGAAAAACTATAAAAGACCCAACCAGAATTTTGAAGGAGTTGAGAATCAATTGGTTCAGAGGAACCTGAAAAAAGATGAGCGATTTCCAAATAAAAGAGGGGAATAGGGAAACGCAAACCCGAGCATAACTGTGCAGCAAAGAAACATAAACAATTTGGAGGAGGATGGAAGGGACGACTCGTCGGACAAGGAGTATATACAACAAAACATGGGAGGATGTGAAATTCTTGTAGCAACTGGTCTATGGAGAAGGTCTTCAGAGTAGAAGACCCGCCATCTATTAGCGACTTGGTAACCTTCTCCTCTTCCTCCTCCTCTTCCTGGAGAGACCTCCTCTCCTCTTCCCTAGGAGGAGATCCAAACACCTTGTCTTCCTTAAAGAAAGACCCGGGCGTCCTTTCTTCCTCCACAGGGGAACTTGGCTCCCTCTCCTCTTTAGGTGAAGAGTCCTCACCCTCGTTCTCCCTTACCTCCTCATCAGTATCCTCATCTATCAAATGTCTAGCAGCAGTTGTGGCCTGTCTCAGGTTCCTCCTCTGATCCTTGGTGAAGCAAGGCAAGAAAAAGTCTGTCTTCCTAGAGATGGCTTCAGAGGGATCATCACCCAGGAAAGTCTATTTAAGGAAACGTACAAATTCACTAGAAGAGGACATTTGAAAAAAGAATGAACCTTAGAAAGAAGGGAGAAGAATACTTACAAGAAACAAAGACAGAAAAACCCTGGTGCTTCAAAAAGGAACTTTCGAAAGAAGAGGATAAAGAAAGGTCACGAATAGCCAAGATAATGGTTTAAGGAGTTAACCCTACGATCCTCTAGTAATTGCCAAGATGTGGGCGATACCACGCGGGAGCAGTTACCCAAATGTCGCCTGACCTTCCCATAATTACAGTTATTAAATCAATCTGACAAAAATCGAGATACACTTTCCCAAAATTGCAGAAGGTGGCAGAAAGGAACAAGCACCAGAGTATTAAAGATGGGTACCTTCTTCCCACACTACAAGGGCTCCTACATTAAGCAGTTTAGGGGCACCTTTCTCCTTAGAGTGGGGGAGACTGAGCGATGTGTATGGCCCAAGAGAGGTCGCAAAGCCCAAGCCGAGCCCGTCAACCCATGATGAAGGCAACCCACTAGAAGATTACCAAAATCGGTCCAAGAAGGAAGCCCAATAAGAGGCTTGCCACATTGCAAGTCTGCCTTCCAAAGCCTAGGCTAGGAAAAAGAGGACGGCTCCGAGGCTCTAGACTCCTTAACCTAGAAGGACTCCTACTCTAATAAAATAAGTCCTCTTCCAAAACAAGAACGTGCTGATCAAGCTAAAGATAAGATGGAATCATGCCTTATCCACAGGTTTCTCGCCCCTTTTTTCTCTAAACTGCTAGTAATGTTAAGAGTTCCCACGAAGGGGGATGCTTTCTCTATAAATACAGACAGTATCCCCCAACAAGGGCACCTTTAAGAATTTGGAAATTGCTTGACTGTATTTTGCTGCAACTCTCATCTCACACTTTGATTATATTTCTCTCAGTAGATTCATACTTTGATCTCAATTTCTCATTACGATTTAATTTTACACTTATTTATTGCTAAATTCGAAACTAACTTGAGCGTCAGAATGCTAACGTATTGTTTTGCGGGTCCTATTTCTTCAGTTATTTTGCTCAATCAGCCCAAATTCATTGTCAAGGTCCAAGATCGTTGGACCCATGCTAAAATTGGACGCATCAGTTCCAAATTTCGATTCAAATTAATTGCTTCAATTTCAAACTATTTTCAAATGGCAAAGAAATTATTTCTAAAATCCCCCCAAATACGGAAGTTTTTTGTAGTGTCAGCCCAACTAGCTCCGGCTCCAGCTGGCCCATTAGCAGGAAAGATAAAGCCCACCAGCAGGGAGGCAATGCCAACAAGTTTATTTCTTTATTTGAGATGGCAGCCCAAAATACAACCTACTCTCAGTTGGACATGTCATCCTACAACTGGGAAGACATTTTATATGGCTTGCCAATATGTTTGTCACATCACCTTAGTGTATTCTAGGTGGTTCCAAACAAAACGATAACAAATCAGCTGGGAAGTCAACAGATAACCAACTTTTGGATTTTTAGGCAAACATGGTAGTGTTCAGTCCAACTCACATATCCCAGTCAAATGTAATCCAAATCTCAAATGATTTGTTGTGGATGATAGCCAATTCAAAAGGCTTTCCAACGTCGAACAGGACTCACAACAAACCCCATATCCTACTCTGTTCGTAAACACCTAAAAATAGAGGCATTGTACAGTCATATGATAACATTAGCCCTCAATCTCAAACTCTCACTTATTATCTCATTTTTCTCTCTATCTTTAGGTTATTTTGAACCTATATTTTACACTCCACATGAATATACACACTTTATCATCATTTTTTTACCATTACTCTTACTTTGATTCAAGCTCCCTTTATTCTTTTTCATTGAAACTATTATTAACTTTGTTAGAAATTGTGACTAGAAACCCAATTGGATTAGCGATTTTGAAAATCATTTAGCAATCTTTATGAATGTATATTATCTTGATGAATGTAGTAAGTATTCATCTGTACAATGTGTTTGTTGTGCTTACTATTTTTATTGAACGGTATTTTAACATCACAACAAATGCCCATAAATCAATTGAATAACCCATGTGGTTGAGCTACCCATTGGATGGCAGCTATGAAACCAACTTTTGAGGGTTGGTCTGAAATGTTCCAATAGAGGACCTCGAGACTGGGCATTGAGAGTCCTATAGAGACTTGCACTAAGTATTGCATTCATTGAATGAGTGTTGTGTTTCATTGGCTACAGACATGGGATGTCCATGCAATTTTAGTGGATTAGTTGACAAGGTTGTTAGCTGATTGAACTGACTCGCGGGAATCGTCATATGGAAGCATTGGAGGCTTCATCGGTATGATTTCAATTCCCGGCTCTGATAGTACACGAATAGTCCTTCGACTTGAGGAGTCATGGCAGTCGCATGCATTTGATGGCTATAACTTGTATCTGGCCTGTGTTTTCAATGTGGTCATTATAAGCCCTTTTCAGTGTAGTTGAATTATGTATTAAGGACGGTAGATTTCAAGATAGAATCTGTCCCTTATCAGTGTATGATGGAAATATCTCCAATGCTCTTTGAGATAATTTAGACTCTCTAAATCTATGGCGATAGCGATTGGTCGAATGAGAAATGGTTTCTTTTTTCGATCAATAGAGTTAACGCATCTCAAGTACTGAGCAAAGTTGTCTGGTCCAAGTTAGGAACCGACCCTAGATTTCATGCCCTAGACTAAGGCCGGGAGATGGTCGATGGAAAGACCGTACCTGTATGGAGTCGAGAGCCTAAATGTCCACGCCAACATTCACCTAGTCTCTAGTGCCATGGACCGTTGCTAGACGGCCACCTACGATGACAGGCGTTTCTAATTAATGGTTAATTAGAAATAATTAATTAAATTAGATTTAGTTAATTATTTATGTTGGACACAATCCCCAAGTCTAGATGAGGGTGAACCTAAAGAGTCACACACAAATCACTATGGAATTGGTGGAATTAATTTGGAATTAATTCGAGAAGAAATGAATTAATTTAATTAATTATTTTGAAGTATCAGAGCCCTATTCGGCATTGTGGCTTTAGGATAAACATGTTATTATGTGTTGCGCATGAACAACGTATTTAATATGCTTTTAGAAAGCATGTTTTATCTTTGTAGCATGATTATATGTTTAGAAAATGTGTATTAATTTTGCTTTTAAACTATGTATCTATGAATTTTTTTGAAAATTGAATTTTCTATAAATGCATAATTTTATTTCAGTTTTTAATCGCAGAAATTCAAAAAAAAATTTTAAAAATAGAAAACTATAGTCGTTGCTGCCCTGCCGGCCGGAACTGGCCAGTAGGGCGGCAGCGCGTAGGTGCACGCCCAGCGCTCGCGTGTGCACTCGGCCCGCAACAGCCGGCCGTCTACTGTTCTAAACGGCTAGGCCGTTTTGTGCCATTTTTTTTTAAAAATTAGGTTTTCCTGATTTTTACAATTTTTTTTAAAATTATTAATTTTGGCTAATTTTAATTTAGTTAAATTTAATTTTTTTTAAAATTAAATTGTGCCTTAAATTAATTTACGAATTGTTTCCAAACAATCAAAAAATTAGACATTGGATGTATAGTTGATATCCATTTTTTAATTGCATTATTAGTATGTTATTTTCTGCATTTAATTATGTTTATGGTATTAGATATTGGATATCTATTGTTAAATACATGGATTGTATTTAGTTGTTTAACATGTTTATATTTGATATAAATGTGTTAGTTATTATTTATTTAATAAACAATGGGGATGATCATAAAGCCCATTGGCCGAATTCATAGTTCAATATTATGTTGGGTGAGGCCTGCGTGCCTCTTTGTTTTATTTCCTTTTTTTATTTTGAGCCTTGAAATAATAAGACTTTCTTTCTCCCTCCTTTTGTAATACCCACAACTTTTGATTGGGTTTTCCAATTTCAGTTGTAATGAGTGTAGTTAGAAAAGTGAGGTTTTATTTATTTTGAACAAATGTAAACTTCCAAGGAGAGGAAGGCCTAGGCCCGTTGAATGGAGCTCACGATGGAAGAAGAACAAAAACGAACGCCTATTAGAATGATAATGGGTTACTATTTTGTAATAATTAGGACCACACCCTAGATTGACAATAGACTCATTGCAAGCTCAGTGGGTCACTTAGGATTAGGCTTGATTATCCAACAGAGGCGTGCTAAGCTTGTTTTCTGCATGTGGTGTATGTTTTAATATTTGGAGTATGATATGTTTGGAATAGATCTGTTTATACTAAATGATTAAAACTAATGCATGCAAAATTTTATAATAATGAGGAAACGGTTACACCAAACTTAACTCTCGCTTGGATGGTCCAAGTTAAATATTAGGCTCAAAATGAATTAAAATTCAAATGGTTGATTAAATCCAAGCCTTCCATCCATAATAATGTGGTGAGGGTGCAACTTTCACCCATTCATGGTCTCACGAGTCGTGGCACATTTGGAATGGAGGAAAGCTACACTATTATTGTGAACAAATGGAATATACTCTTGTTTCCCTGTCTCACGAGTCATGGGGCGGCAGTTGAGATATTCGTTTGGTTGATGGGTCAGGCCTAACGCTAAGTAGCATGATTCGCTTGGAGTCATCGAGATCACGTGAAGAGGCAAGGCAAAATCACTTGGGGATCTCATTAAATGAGAATGGTATGGGTTACCTCCCATAAAGCCTTTTTCCGTATGAATCATAAAAGGGGGGGCATGGAGAATTACGTTTGTGGACCCCAAGCCCACTAGGACATGGTTTCCTAAAAACCCCACTTGAGAGTAGTGGGCATTTTGAAGAAATAGCTTAGTTGTGTTCCTAGTGTTTTAGATGTGAACGTCTTACTCATATGGAATGATGTAAAGATGTTGGGAAACACTGAAGCACAAACATTATTCATACAATTCTCCATGAAGGAATTGGATTCCTTCCCTTATCATAGGGTTAAGGTATCCAAGACTGAATGATATCCCCTATATCTTTTGCCGTTGACAACATGGGTATGTGGTCCGAACATTAGGCCGAATGTTGTGTGTTCTTTGAGCATAACAATGGATGTCGGGAGTGTATCGAGAAGGCACTGCATAGCAGTCAAGATTACTCTTTAGTACCTGAATAAGGATTAAAGAAGTGTTCTTGATGCAAGTCAATGGAGAGTTGATTCTGGAAGGCTATGGCATTACTAGCTTCTAGTTATATGTAAATAGTGACTAGTCTCAATTTGAATGTACAATAAGACTTAACGGTGATGTGGTAGCGTGGAATGGTTTCAAGCGAAATGCCACAATGATTTTCACTATGGAACTCAGATGTATAATGACTTTAGAAGTTGCTCAGGAAGTGTTTTGGATGAGAATCCACATCCAAAGGTTGAATGAAGCCTTGCACGGCCAAGCCAGTACTTACCTGAAGATAACAAATAGGCAATAACACAAGCAAAAGAACCGAGATCTCATCACAGATCCAAGGAACATTCTTAGACACCACTATCAGTTTGGAACGATGGTAGGAAAAGGTGACGTGGTTGGACTGCATCATTTGGCAGAAAATATGGTAGACCCACGAGACGGAGCAGGTATCGAAGATTGCTCACTCAGATTGGTCTGAGTGGTGTTGGCAATTGGCTTTAAGTCAAGTGGGAGATTGTTAGAAATGGTGACCAGAAAGCCAATTGGATTGGCGGTTTTGAGAACCATTTAGCAATCTTTGTGAATGTGATATTATCTTGTTGAATGTAGTAAGCATCCATCCGTGGCACAATATGTTTGTTGTGCTTACTATTTACGCTGAACGGTGTTTTAACGTCACAATAAATGCCCACAGACCAATTGAATAACCTATGTGGTTGGGTTGCGTATTGGATGCCAGCTACGAAATCAACTTCTGATGGTTGGTTTGAAATGTTCCAAGTCAAGGACCTCGAGACTGGACAACGAGAGTCCTATAGAGACTTGCACTAAGTATTGCATTCATTAAATTAGTGTCGTATTTCATCGCTACAGACATGAGATGTCAATGCAATTTTAGTAGATTAGTTGATAAGGTTGTTAGCTGATTGAACTGACTCGCAGGAATCATCATATGGAAGCCTAGGAGACTTGGTCGGTATGATTTGAATTCCTGACTGCGAAAATATAGGATTAGTCCTTGGACTTGAGGAATCATGATAGCCGCATGCTTATGATGGCTGTAACTTGGATCTAGAGAGAGATGACTGTGCTCTCGATGTGGCCATTATAAGTCTTCTCTAGTGTAGTTGGATTATGTATTGAGGACGGCGGATGTAAAGATAGATACCGTCCCCTATCAGTATATGATGGATATATCTCCTATGCGCTTTGAGATGATTTACACTCTCTAAGTCTATGGTCATGAAAATTGGTCGAATAGAAAATGGTTTCCTTTGTCGATCAATAGAGTAAATGCATCTCAAGTACTTAGTATTTGCCTGGTCCAGGATGGGAACCGACGCCAAATTCCATGCTCTAGACTAAGCCGGGAGATGGCCGACGGAAGGACCGTACCTGTGTGGAACTCAAGAGCCTAAATGTTCACGTCAACATTCACCTAGTCTCTAGTGCCATGGACCGTTGCTAGACGGCCACCTTTGGTGACGGGCGTTTCCGATTAATGGTTAATTGAAAATAATTAATTGAATTAGATTCAATTAATTATTTGTGCTGGACACAATGCCCAAATCTAGCTGAAGGTGAACCTAAAGAGTCACATACAAATCGCTGTGGAATTGGTAAAATTAATTTAGAAATAATTCGAGAAGAAACGAATTAATTTAATTGGATTAAATTAATCCAAGGAGAATATATAAATGATCGGATCATTTATTTAATAGTTTATTTGATGGATGGCTAAAGAATTAATTAATTAATTTAATTAATTTTGGACCTAACACCTTTAAATTAATTAGATTAATTTATTTGTTTGGCTTAATTAATTGATTGGATCAATTAATTAGTATTGGACTTAAATTTATTTAATTGGATTAAATAAATCTTAGACTTAGAATTTAATTAATTATTGTCCAATGGACTTTGGTTGGGCTGGATTTAATAAGCACGGTACATACTTGAAGTCCAAGCCCATTTGAAGGAGGTTGGAGCAAGTTAAGGAGTAGAAACTCCTTATCATGGTGAAGATAATTGAGTCGTTATTTCATCATAGTTGAAGGTTATATGTGTGTGTGTGTATAGTTTGTCTTGGAGGCAAACTTGGTAGTTATTGAATTTTGAATTCAATTATATCTAATATACAAACCTACATACATATCATGTATAACCAACAACCTAAGCCACAAAATTTGCTCTCTTTTCTCTCCAAACTGTTCTGTTTTTTTTTCTACATTGAATTGGATTCAAGTTAGAATATAAAACATTCCGAAAAGTACTAATCAATAGTGTTAGTTTAGAGTTGTTTTTCTTCTTATTCATTGTTCTATCTAGCAATAGAAAAAGAACTATATCTCTTCCTTAATGTGGTGTAGACAAATTAGAGTGGTTCTGTTTAGATACTAAAGTGAACGGGAGAATGTAAATGGAACAACACACGTTGCTGTTTAACTATATAAACGAGAGGTAAAGTTTCATGTTTTATTTCTACACTTTTTGTTTCATCCGCTAACTACTTGTCTAGCATGTTTGTTTATTTATTATTATGCTTTTGACAAACACCGAACGCCGGAAATTTTAAAGGAAACACCTTTTTGATTCGTTTTAAATAATTTTTTTATTTGACACTTCAGTCGCATTCCTGACCATACCAATTCGTTTAAACTTAACCATCAAAATGCTAACCTTTGTTTTGTAGGATTAGTCCCTTGTGATCCTAGAATATTTTTTGAAAATCCTTCGACCTTGTGGTGTGCCAAAAAATCTGGCACGCAAATATTATATACCACGTAAGACCAAATAAAATCAATGCAAAATTTTCAATTTTGGCTAATCCCTATTTATCGTTATTTTAGTTGTGACAAAAATATTTATTATAATTTTTATAGCTAATATTTTGGTCTATACTGCAAAAATAATTACTAATAATCATTTGACAATAATACTTAATTGGTACTTATTTATAGTTTTCGGTATGTTAATTAGTACGACAAAAATCCATATTTCTTGTAGGCAAAACATTGATCATCCTCAGATTATATATCATTAATGTCTTTTGCTGTCACTTTCTTGTTTCATACATATACTATTTATTCCTTGTCTTTAATGGAGCTCTTCTTGTTCTCATCTCTAAGTATTTTAATACGCAAACATCATTTTCAAATACACCGTAGCTTATATCTTCAATCCCAAAGCTTCTTCATCTTCTTGACTTCCTTCACGCTTCCGACGAACATCTTCAGTCATGGAATCCAGAAACCAAACCCAAATCAAGAAAACAAAGCACCACAACGACACGGATGAAGGTGATCCCAGTACTGCTAACTCCTTCGCTCAACTGCCATATGAAATAGTCATTGACATCCTCTCCAGGCTCCCCATCACATCCCTCATCCGTCTCAGCTTCGCCTGCCGATCATTCAACTCACTCTCCCACGACCCCAACCTCGTTAACTTGCACCTTTCTCGATCGTCCATGAACGAGAGCTCATGCCTCATCTTCCACTCCGATTACCCCATCCGGAACCAGCTCCACTTCCTCCAACTCTCGGACGAAAGACTCAGAAGAATCGACACCCCTTTCGCCGTCTCCATGCCTGAATTCAGCATACTGGGTTCGTGCAATGGTTTACTGTGTTTGATCAATACGTTGTTCCAGGAGTCCATTAGCTTGTACAACCCTTTCACAAGAGCCTACCTTGAGCTTCCCAAGAACTATCATTTGCAAGATCAGGTAATCGTGTATGGATTTGGCTTTCATCCCGTCACCAACGACTACAAGGTGATCAAGATCGCGTACCACACGGTTTCCTTTTACCGCCGCATGGCTAGAAATTTCCGGGGCTTCAAGACTCATCAAACCAGGCAAGAATCAGAAGTTTGGGTGTATAGCCTAAGTAGGAACGTGTGGGAGAACAAAGGGACCGTGCCGTACAGGTTGGAGAAATGGTCGTCGCCTGGAATTCTCGTGAGCGGACGGCTTCATTGGGTGAGCCTGTGGGGCAAGTTCAACGGCCGCCTGAGTCGGGCAATTGTAGCTTACGATGTGGCCGATGATTCATTTCACTTGATCACGAATCCCGGGTCCGTTTCCGGGCCTTTTGGGAGGTGGGCAGGCTGCAATCTTGCGGCGCTGGACGGAAGACTATGCGCTGCTGTGCCTCTGCCTCCGGGACATGGGGCGTTGGACATATGGGTCTTGAAAGAGTACGGAGTGAGTGAGTCTTGGGTGAAGGAGTACAGTGTGGGAGTATACTATCCGGTGTCGATGATCAGTCCGGAGCTGGAGAGATCGCTTGGTGTCTGGCGGAATATGGTTGGTAAGAAATCAGTGCGGGTGTTGTGTGTTTTCAGGAATGGGGAGGTGGTGTTGGAGTACAGGGGAGGAGGTTTGGTTGCTTATGATCCAGAGAATGGGAGTTTTAGGGAATTGGTGTTTGATGGGATGCCCAGGATTTATCAGACCACGCTTCATGTTGGTAGCCTTCAATCTGCGGCTTCCCCCTTATGATTTTTGGGCAAATTTTAATTCGGATTGGATATCAACAAATTTAAATTAATTGTAGAACATATTATAGCGTAATTGATGTACAATTAAAAAATCAATCATATATATCATATTTATTATGTAATTAATTTGATTTCAGGCTGCACAAAAATTCCCCTCATTTATTCTATGTATATCCATTGATCTAGATATGCATATATTCATACATGCCATGTGTTTCTTGATCAATGTGGTGCAATTTTCCTAGCAATTGCTCTTATTATTTGGCATAAGATAGGTATCATTGTATCGATTTGAATTGAACTTTCTCTATTTTTAATCCTGTTGCATTTTTTATTTGAATTAATATATACACGTCATGTTTATAAAAATTATGTTTTTTATTTAATCTAAACAAAAAATTTATACACATAATGTGTATACTAAATAGAGTAGAGACACAACAGAATTTTAAATAAAAAATTCATTAATCCGCTTATTTTGATGCTTTGTGCTAGTAATAATTTGTATATTTATGATGACGATAAGTTATAAGTAAAGTTGTAAGTTAAGTAGTGGAAATTAAAGTTGTTAATATGTTTTAAAAATTAAAAAAATTAAAATTTGAGTGTTTGAAAATAATTTAATATTTATATTTTATCAATAAACTCCAAATTTTGGTAGGAAATTGCTTATATAATTTTTTTTATTAAAATTTACTTAATTTAAGAACTTAAAAAGCAAAAATTGTAAATTAAAACACTTATTATCAATAATAAAGTGAGAAGTATTTATTTCAAAGAGTTGCAAACATTCCCTTTCTAAGGAACAAAGGATCTTTTACTCTAGTGTTACACCCCCACACGTTTTTAATATTTTCTTATTTCTTCACATTGAAACAAAAAGAGAGAAAATACTTGTTCACACCATAAATTTGATATATAAATCCTACTAATCTAAACACATTTTTGCAAATATATGTGAAAATATTTTTAAGACACATAATTAAAATGAGACCAAAGAAGACCTAAAGTTCTCTTCTTATGTTATATCAAAAATAAAATTTTAAAGTTAAATTAATTATTGGATACTGATTTGAGTAAAAAAATAATTTGAGCTTAATTTGTCGAATATTGACTTAAAAATTTTCTTTTTTTTATAAAAATTAATTTGATTAAAGCTCGAGTAGAGGGGTGAAAGTATAACTTTAAAGGTGATGTGGTTGAGATTTTTTACTAAGGGATAAAATTGAAAATTTTACCACGTCACAATTGCACACTAAATGAAATGCGATTTTCGAAAGCGGTGTTTTTTTCAAGAAAAAGGGTCTCAATCAATGAATCGTGTCCTCCTTTAAAAAATTAATATTTTGGTATTTATAATAGTGTTGGAAGTTATAGGTGTGGTGGGTCGCATTTGCTTAATGTGTGGCTCATACGTATCAAATTACTTTTTTACCTTTACAATTTAATATTTTTTACTAACGTACATCATTGGGCAACAGTGTTTGGTGCCCAACTCAAGCTGCGCCTGGTGGTTCTGAGCGCCTAGTGGTGCTGCACCTCGAGCCCGGGTGTAAGGGTGCTTGAGGTGGTGCAGGGTGCAGTAGGTGGCACAAGTGCTCGAGACAGTGCCCTGAGGTGGAGCGAGGTGCACCAGGTGGTGCATCACGAAGCTCAGCTCGAAGGACCTCGGTTGTGGGGCGAGAGCCCAGCTCGAGGCACTGTGGACCTTCCTCGAGCTGGGGCTCGGGGTGCACTAGGGGATGCACCTGCCTTGAGCTGGGGCTCGCTAGCTTGAGGCGTTGTGCCTTGAGCTGGTGCACCGAGAGCCCAACTCGAGGCACGAGCTCAGCTCAAGGCAGTGCGCCTCGAGCTGGAGTTGGGGGTGGACCTCGGGCTCGAGGCTGGAGCTTGGGTGCACCTCGCGGGCTCAAGGCACAGTGCCTCGAGCTAGGGGTGTTTGGCTCGAGCACCCGACCGCGCAAGCCCACTCCAGCTCAAGGCAAGCCACCTCCGAGATGCTTATTGTTGCGCCCTATGAGTTTGGAACCCAGGTCAAAAGGATAAAAAGTAGGATCTCCAACCACTACACCATCAAATATTTTTTGTTAATATTTGTTCCATTCTCTATTAGTAGAGGTTATTTAGAGCTTATTCATTTTTTGCTTCGAACTTTTTCATTTGTTTTGAGGAATTCGATGTTATCTTCAATCAGGCTCCATGTAAACAATTCTTACATGTGGTGACGGAGCCCCCCAAGACTTTGAAAAAGGTGAAGCGGCGCAAATTTTTTCTTTTTTAAGGACGTTAATCTTTTGCGCCGAATACTTTCATTTGTTTTGAAGAATTCGACGACACCTTCAAGAGATGAGACTTCCCGTAAACAATTCTTACATGTGGTGATGGAGCTCCCCAAGACTTTGGAGAAGGTGAAGCGGCGCATTTTTTTTTTTTTTAAGGACCTTGCCTCTTGGCGTGATTTTCTCACCATCCACACGGTTGAAAATTTTAGTAGGTAATTCGATAGCATTCCATATTCATAAATGGAGTGACAACACTTTCTAAGTTGTTGTTTTTGTTCTCTTATGATTTATATTCGTAAATGTTGCCTTAAGGGATGTTTTTGCTCATGCTCCAGAGTTAGGTTTTTACAAACTTTTAAAGGGGGGCAAATTTTTCGAGTCCAACATTTTTATGAGGGGACATTGCCTCAAGAATTTGATAAGGGGATGTTGCCTCAAAAGATACTCCATGTCTTGGGGCCGGTCTTTTACCAACTTCAAAGGGATGTAAAGTTTTCGAGGTGACATTATCAACAAGGATCTCAATGAATGTTCCGTTTTGGGGGTCCCGGGGCGGTAGCGACTTTTGCCTATATGACAATGACGATTTTTGCCTTTGGGTCCTCGTAAAACATCAAGGATCTCTACGTCTAAATTCGTTTCGTTTGTTGGGACTACGACAAGAAAACTAACTTCATTGCTTAAAATTTGAAATATAATGTTTTAGGGAAAATCAAAAGAGGAGAAGGATATGTTTAGCTACTACTCGAGTTTTCTCCTATTACAAGTGAATAGCCAAAAAATAATTTTTCCCGCTACGTGAACTTTGAGTTACTCATTCGTGGCTTGTTGATCTTTTTGAGGTCACGGGATGACTCCTACTGTGAGATAATTATCGTCACAAGGAGTTGGCACATTCGACCTACGGTCAAATTGGCGTCCTTGTGGATAGTGGTTGACATATTCCTTTAACTGTCCTCGCTGGATCAATTTTTCTATCTCATTCTTCAGGTGATGGCATTCCTCCGTCGTGTGTCCCCTGTCCCGATGAAAACGACAATACTTATCGGATTTGAGTCTCTTGGGGTTATCTTTCATCTTTGCGGCCATTGACGGATTAACCCTTGCTGTTCCGCCACCATTAATATCCTTCCTCTGGGAGCGTTCAAGGGGGTATAGTGAGCAAACCCCACTGGAGGTACATGCTTGTGTTCCTTTTTCTTTTTCGACTCCTTTTCCTCTTTCCAACCCTTCCTTTTGCTGCTAAGGGAAGGATCCAAAGCATTAGACTCATCAATCCGGATGTATTTCTAGGAGCGCACTAGTAAATTTTCCATAATGCTAGGGGGCTTGCCGATTATGGACTACTTGAATCTTCCCGGTAGCAGGTTCTATTGGATAATACTAGCCAACAACTCATGATTAACGTGGTGAACTTCATGCACTGCGTCCATGAATCTTTGGATGTAGTCTCTCAAAGTTTCGCCCTCGCTTTGGTGAATGGTGAATAGAGATGCAGCCGTCTTTGGAACTTTTTTGTTCATGGAGAAGTGATGCAAGAAATGTTGAACCACCTTCTCGAGGCTAGAAATAGTTCTAGCGGGCAGTTGGTTGAACCAGACTAATGCACGTTTCGACAGCATAGTGTGGAAGACCATGCAGTAACCGGCGTCACTCAGATCGTACCAATCCATCTTGGCGTAAAATTTATCTAAGTGTTCTTGTGGGTCTCCCGTTCCATCATATTCCGATAGATTCGAGACCTTGAGGCCTGCTGGGAGCGCTTCGGCTAAAATGTTCGGCGCAAAAGGGCTACGTCTTGGAGGAGCTACGGCCAATGACAAGAGGAATCCTCGACTCCCTTAGGGGGTGGGGGGCGGAAGATTGTCGATTGCGGAGATTATGACCTTGAGTTTGTGCAACTTCAGGTCTAGAGATTTTGCTGTTCACTTCCTCCCGCCTCTACTCCCCCTCCGCGGGAGCCGAGGATAATTCTCGACTTCTACAAGGGGAAGGAGGGGGTGTGTTCCCAGGTTGTCGCGCTACATATTGGGCTATGACTTGTGCCACCGCTCAAGTAGATGCGTCGCGTATCAGGGCGAGCAAAGCTTCTTGCGTCAGTTGGATCATCGATTTTTGGGGTGGAGCTTCTGGCGAGTGCTCTCCCGGAAGGCGCGAGCGAAGATTGTCGATGTGGTGGAGGAATCTCCCCATTGATGGGTACTTGCTCATGCGTCAGGGGGGTTAACTCTTAGGATGGTGACTGCTCGCAAGGCAGGTCTTGTTCCGCCAAGGCTCGAGACTTGATTTGCATACCCAGTGTCGAAGTAAATTTTTCCACAGACGGCGCCAATGATGTGGTCGAGGTTTTTTTACTAAGGGATAAATCAAAAATTTTACCACGACACAATTGCACACCAGGTGAAATGCGATTTTCGAAAGAGGTGTTGTTTTCAAGATAAAGGGTCTCAATTAATGAATAGTGTCCTCCTTTAAAAAATTAATATTTTGGTATTTATAATAATGTTAGAAGTAATATGGTGGGTGTCATTTGCTTAATGTGTATCTCATATTTACTTTTTACCCTTACAATTTAATATTTTTTTACTAATGTACGTGAAAAGGTAATTTATAAAACTTAAGTTGAAATGTAACAATATTTCTTTCTCGGAAGTCATAATACATAGACTAATGACTCAGCTTCCATCACCAGAAAAAGCCCAAAAACACTACCAACTCACCATCACAGAACACATACAACTTTTCCATAACAAAAACCAGAAGACGACAAACACTGCACAAAGTGGGCGAGAACTCAACCCTCAAGCTCAGTCACTTCGCAATCTCGCTGTTCAAAGATGCAATCTTTTTCGGCATTTTCAGTCCAATCTCTCTTCTTCGCCTTAATCTCTCTGAGTATGAACAATTCTGTCTTTCTTGCCCGGTTTTCTTCTCAATTTTCTGAAATTTTTTGGCACTTTTTGACGTGTACTTTGGATTCTTTCTGAACAGGGCTTGCGGAAATTTCGTTCTGCCATGAAGGGTTTTGCTCTGCACCATCAATCTTGAATGCTCAGCCACTGTATTGGAAAGTGACACAACCCACACTATCACCTTCACATCTTCAGGGTTAGACCCTTGTGTTTTAATGGTTGAAAAGATTCAGATACAGTGGAACTTAATGAATATTTATATAAGTGATTGAGGGAAAAAGAAGTTTTTTTATGACTTGTTGAATCCATTGATTGTATTTGATGTTTGTTTGTAGGTGAAATACTATGGTGGGCTTATTTAGAATGAACTTTTTTCACCTTAAGTCATTGTTCTCTCTTGAGTTTGATTGTGGGTTTGCGATTCTTGGTTTTTTGCTTATGTGTTTTTTTGGATTTAACCCTTGTGCTATTATGGACCTAAGATGAGGCAATGCATTATGGAACTATTAGCTGATTTTGTTGTTTTGTTGTTTCCAGATTTGCCAGGTTTTACACGCAGCGTCTACAAGAGGGACCATGCTCTGATAACTCCTGAAAGTCATGTCTTCAGCCCATTGCCTGATTGGTATCTCTATCCCGACATTTTAGCTAACTAATCTATGGTATAGGCCGTTCTTCATTCATGTTTGTATATGGATTGACAGGACGAACACGTTAGGTGCTTATCTGATTACACCATCAATGGGCTCACATTTTGTTATGTACTTGGCAAAGGTGCAAGGTGTGGTTTGAAAGTTAATGACTTCTTATTGTGAACTTAGATGATAGGTTCTGATGGATTATTCTGAGTTTCAGTGACTTATCTGTTCACTTCCACATTGTAGTAAGAATTTTCTTGTGCATTATTTCTCCAGAAAATTCAAAATCAGGGCCCCCACCAAGCGATGTTGAGAGGTCTGGAAGCTTTAAGTCATTACAAGAAATTTAGGCTAAGAATTTGGATTAATATCCATACACCTTTTACTTTGCACTAACAAAAATTATGGCGAATTTGTGTTTGCACAATCAGGTTTCTATTTGTGCTTGGGGGTAAAGTGACTCTCACTGATACATCAGGCCTTAAACACAAGCTAGAGGTATAACAGCTAAACTGAAACTGTACAGTAGTTGCTCTTTCCTGTTCTTGTTTAATGGTTCTGGTGATCATTAATCGTTGATAGATAATTTTGTAGATAACAGGCAAATACAATGGTCATCTTTCAAGTTCCAGCAATTGGTTGCTAACTGAATAATAGTCACCAAAGTCTCAATAATTGGATTGAAATATAATAAGTTCTATATCATAATCCCAGCAAATTATTGTAGTTTATATTCTAAAGTTAGAACTAGAAGTCGTTGATGTGTTAAATTAAACAAATATGCGAGGGCCTTTTTCACTTATACTCTGAAAAGAATGACGAAATCCTTCACGAACTGCTCTGTGTAAAAATTGCAGGTGGACTCGTATGCTTATCTTCCTCCAAATGCAGAACATTCGGTGCAGTCTGATGCCTCTGCCACTCTTGTGATATTTGAAAGAAGGTTTCTTGTTAATAAATCTTTCTCCTACAAACATTCTTTCATGTCCTGTTTATCACGTTGTTGGTTTTTTTTGCTGTAACGTACATTTTTATGGGCCTTATGGAACCTATTATGATGATGTGTTAACAAAAACCTATCTGATTGCAAGAATTGACTAAATGATGTGAGACAAATAACTTCACCATTTTGTAGAACTTTAACACCCAAAGTTCTCTTTGTCTCAGGTATGACTATTTGGAAAATCATACAACTGAGCAGATTATCAGTTCAACAAATAAGCAGCCTCTTCTGGAAACTCCGGGGGAGGTAACATGACGTATTGTCGCAGTGGTTCCTGTTTATAATACAGTCTTTCCTGTAATTCATCTCCCAAAAAGTCTTTAGGCAGAGAGAGGACAAAAAGTATATTTCTCTGATTGGTGCTTATATATTTTAAAGTATCTCATGTTTTCTCTCCACCTGCTCAGGTTTTTGAGCTCAGGAAGCTTCTTCCCACCTCTTTGCCTTATGATTTCAACATTCATGTAAGTTGTGGCTTCAATTAATTTCATCTTAAATTTATTGAGCCGTCACATATTCTTGATTCACTTAGTGTTTGGTTTCATAAGTCAAGTTTTAAATACTAACTAATGATAATTAATGTCCTGAATTTGCTCAAAAAGTACCCTCTACTTTGTCTTGTGCATTTTCTCCAAAATGATGGAAATGATCTCGACCTCTTACCTTAAAATCTTCTGTGCTTCATTTCTTGTTTAGATGTTTTTGTTCATTTATTTTAAGGATTTTTCTGTTCATAACGAAGCTTATTTGCCATTAACCATATTTTCCCAGAATTAGATCGTACTATTTGGCTATTATATTTTTAATGAACTTATTGCTGTGGCAGATCATGGATTTTCAACCAGGAGAATTCCTCAATGTAAAGGTATAGTCTGCACAACAAAGTGATGTTTAATATGTTTAATGACATCAAAGCTGTAAATTTATGTAACATCATTGGAGCTAATTCATATTTGTCCTAGAAAGATGGACATGCTTGTTTGCTTGTTTCTCTGATATTCAATATATTTCCTGTGAGAAGCTGATGGAGGAATTCTTGAATTCCATGATTGTTTATTGTAATCTTGTCTTCTTCTTCGCACTCCTTAATAATTTTTTTTCTAGATTTTATTTCATCAATAAATGGAAAACTTTGAATGACAGTCAAGTCCCTATTTGGGTTCCACAATTATCTGATGTAATTACCTTGATTCTAAACATAAGAAATAAAAGAATGTTGAATATTCCTGTTTACTCTTGCTCGTTTGGCATGTTTGCAGGAAGTACACTATAACCAGCACGGTCTGTTGCTGTTGGAGGGGCAAGGCATATACCGGTTAGGTGATAGCTGGTATGAAATAAATTCCATCATAATCAAATGATGTTACTTCTTGAAAACTGAAGTTCGAATAGTTTCTTAATCTCAAAGACATTGAAACGACAAGCACCAATAACTAGGCAATTCTAGCCTGAAATAGGTTCAGTCAAATCCAAGCTAATCATATGGTGAGCGAGTAAATTACGCTTGACATATAATTGGTGTATACTTTAAGGGGAGTGCTCAATAGCATATTTCTTGCAAGTGCAACGAACTTGCCGCAACCTCTTATACACTAGACATGCAGTTGTGGCATGTCATATAATTACAATTTGTGCTATAGTGGAAAAAACTCGAGTTAATATTCTGAATGCATTTCTTTGCATCATTGCCTCTATATGCGATAGTGAAACTTCATAAACTATGGTAACTTTTCCGTATTCAGCATCTGGTAACTTTTCAATTCTGTACTATCTATATAATGTATACAAGCTAGCATCTATACGTGCATCTTGACATTCCAACCTTTTAGGATAAATATTGCGTGATTAACAAGTCCTTCATGCCTACAGCTGGTATTACTAGTACAGTCGAGGCATTTAAGGCTCCACTTTCATTAAAAACGTTTTTCTTTAGTGCTTGTTGTAGTGGGCAACAGTTTTCATTTAGATTGTTGTTCTCTGTATATATACCTTATTGATGGCAGAAATATGTTTGTCTTAACTTCTATGAAATATGTGAATCCATCAGGTATCCGATTCAAGCTGGTGATACAATTTGGATGGCTCCGTTTGTGCCTCAATGGTGAGTAAAGGGTGTCAAAGCTCTTTGACAATAAGTTGTTCGTGAGTAGTAGCGAATACGGATAATATGCTGTTAGATCATCATCGTGATGTCACTATTTCACTTTATACTGTTGTCATATTATAATCAAATGGTTTATACCACATGTAATTTATTACCCACGTGAGCAGCATGAAAATTGTTGTTAATTTGACAACTTTATTTATTTTCAGGTATGCTGCACTTGGCAAGACAAAGTCACGATATTTGCTGTACAAAGATGTGAATAGGAATCCACTGTAACGAAAACTGATTATACTTCGTATATTGATGTGGTTGTGGTGGCGGTATATATAAAAAACATTAGGCATCACTAGTTGCAGGAGGATTAAGGTCTCATTGGCCTCTTTGGTTTTTGGTTCTCTTGCACTTCTCTTTTGGCCAGTTCACGGTCGGAATTTATGAACCTTTTGATCGAGAAAATCGTATGATAGTTGTGCCATCAGTCTCCTATTAACTGTGATTGTGGTAGGGTGTATCAGGTATGAACTGTTATATTACATCATAGGCGGAACTTCTTTTGTGCTGAAAGTCCAATTTCAAGAAGTGATCATTAGTAGGTCTTCCAAAATGTACTTCCTATATGTTTTCTTATCCTGAAGATTGTTGAAAGTTGACATTTTCAATTTTATCCTCGGTTGTACATTTTGTAATGAAATAAATTTGCAAAGAGCAATTAGGTTGATCCGCGATGGATTGTCCCATTCACTAATATATTCGTGGCAAGACCATGATAATTGGTTGCGACATGTTTGTCGCAAGTTTCGTTGGTATGGCGAGAGAAGATGTCGTGGCTAAACCATCGGCAATGCATTGCAATTGATTTCAACAAGAAATTCTGTGAAAATTTTCAGACTACATTTGCAACGACCAACCTATGTAGCAAATGTACAATAGATTTGTGACAACACCGTACTCAAGGAAATTTACAAGTTGGCAACGTTGCAGCAAATCAGTAGAGAGATTGTGACCCATGCCGACTCCATTGCAAACATTCATCGCCAAGTGATTGAAACTTTTGCCACCTAACACATAGGGCAAGACTTGCGATGCCAAAATTTTCGTGGCAATGTTTAGAAGAGTCTTGTCGAATATGCGACAAATATAAAGAATTACATTTGCTGTCTTGTCCAATTGGACTGAAAATTATTGGTCACTGACACATTCTCCACGTATATACTACATGCAATAGCAAATTCGTTTGTGAATGTACTCGTAAGTGTGGGACTGTAATGGCTATATTTAGTTTGTCATTAGCCCATTGCAATTCCCATCGCAGTATATATTGATGATCGTCGCAAGTTTCACCAAAATGGTGACTTCTACAAATATATTCTAAGGAAAATATTTTTTGTCGCCAATCCAACACAAATTTTGTTGTATATAGCGAACAATCTCTTTAATTTGTTGGAAAAAAAACAATGAATAATTTATATAATTATCTCATAAATTAATCTTGCATATAATAAATAATGACGTGCACACAAATATAGAATCACATAGGCGTATAATTATGTATAACCTTAGTGAAATTATGTTGATCCACATATTCGGATCCGCCTCGTCTATAAGCCCATGCCTTAGTGGATTAAGAACACATCGTTTTTCTTGTTTGATTTGAAGTTACCCCATGAATACTTTCAAGATCTCCCACGAACATTTTCAAGATCTACCCCACATTAGATCTTGCTCCAAGTCTTGTGCAAACTACGAACAAACCTTACTCGTGTTGGTGGATTACAACCAGAGTAATCTGTTGGTTTACACACCTCAAATCCATGAAATCTATAGTGATTTTCCAAGAAAGAACATAGAGAGAAATATATAGAGAGAGTATTTGGGAGAGTATTGTGATCAACTCATTTGTATTTCTGTGTTATGTACTTTGATAACAATCATGTACTCTATTTATAGGTGTACTCAAACCTTATCTCCAAGAAGAGTCCATATCCTAATATATAATTGGAAGATCACAAATTCCACAGGAGTCCTTATCCCACATGTATTTGGGTCAAATTCTACCTCAAATGTGGATGCATATTGGGTGATGGGTCGACTAACTCGACCCAATATTCAACCTCCCCCGCTCATACATATTTGACTATCTCCACGATACTCATCATCTCAAATTCTCAATCTCATGTACCCTTCATACAGGAAATGAGGTGTGCGACCAAGCGATAAGGAACAATAAGGAGAGTTTTATCAAGTCATCATCGAACTAACATAACCCTTCAACTCAACTTATATGTACCCCAAACTATATGGTTGCACTTAATCAAGCTCTCTAGATCACTCAATAAATAGGGCATGCTTAATTCCCTCAAATATGTATCTATGTTCATGACTTGTCGGACATTCTCCAACACAGTCGCTCGGGCTATGAACAATAGAACACAAGTGCATTAACAACTTACTTTTTTCTCAGCCTCCCATACCAATCAGCTTGGTCTTGATAGCTTTCCTAGACATACTCCAACAGACCGAATCACTCATGTCCATTGGATATCATACTAAAGTAGCATTGTCAAGCTTATGCCTCATGACATGGTCGAGAGTCCTAAAGGGTATAAGAAACAATATGGTTCACATAGTGAAGAAGTCAAGATGAATTTAGTCACTGCCTATAAAAGGTCGTAACAAAGCACATGTAGCATGAATACATGTAATGATGGAGTTCCCATTTAACTTGGGCATGTTACCGCTCTTAACATCATATGAACCTAAGTCCTCGCTATCCAAGCACTTAACTTGCACATTAACAGATAGTCACTCTCTTAAGTGCTGACATACTTCATAATTGATCAATATATGATCTCATCTTAATCCCTCTAGCTAAGACGACTGTTCGTTATTTATTATCCTTCCCACTTGTCAAGTGAAGGTGATCAATTGCATGATTCATTTATGCGAAATGATCTTTTAAGTCTCATCCCTCTTGCTCTCGCAGTGCCAGGGCAATTGCTAGTGTGAGAGGGCTAATGAGGGCCTAGTGACATTTCACAATTCAATACCAATTGCATGTTCTCACAAGTCACATGAATTGGGCATGTTATCGTTTAACTTGGGCATGTTACCGCTCTTAACATCATATGAACCTAAGTCCTCGCTATCCAAGCACTTAACTTGCACATTAACAGATAGTCACTCTCTTAAGTGCTGACATACTTCATAATTGATCAATATATGATCTCATCTTAATCCCTCTAGCTAAGACGACTGTTTATTATCCTTCCCACTTGTCAAGTGAAGGTGATCAATTACATGATTCATTTATGCGAAATGATCTTTTAAGTCTCATCCCGCTTGCTCTCGCAGTGCCAGGGCAATTGCTAGTGTGAGAGGGCCAATCAGGGCCTAGTGACATTTCACAATTCAATACCAATTGCATGTTCTCAGAAGTCACATGAATCAAGTTCTACATAATTCTTTACCACTAGCATGTCTTCACACATACCAAGGCTAGGTGTAAGGAATAAGTGATCATACCGCTTGTACAACATATTGGAGAACAACTTAATGTGAATATCTCATCAATAATATCTAGTATCTGTATACTAGTTCCTCCAACAATACTTGCACCTAAAGGATACAAAGTCTCACATATGTGCATCGCAGTATGCATCATGACCAAATAGTCTTCAGTTGATCTTAGACTACATTCATAGATGTCCTATTGATCACTTGGTTGCGCACACAATGTGCACTAAAGATCATTTTGATGTCTACTCACTATTCTAATTGTTTAAATATAAGATTTGTTGAGCACACATATTGTGTATCAAACATTCTACAGCCTACTCAACTAGAACTCACTAGCATTTTTTTCTTCTTTAAATTTGAAGGCATCTCATTTAGATAAGAAAGCTATGATTATGGAGTATCAATAAGAATAGTATGAGAGAAATACAACCTTAGTATCTAAATCACTAAGTATGTATCAATACTTTCTCCTATGTCTATGTGAAAGACAACTACTCTATTTGACAAAATCTCCACATCACTTCTAGCCATTAATCTTTTCCACCCACATAGTACTGAGAGCTAGATTCTCTTACTATCTTGATATATTTGGTGATCATCTCAATCATCGTTATTAAGCCTATCAAATAGTAGTACGATGGAATTGATATTATCACTACTTGGACAATAATTAAAGTTATAAATAGAGCTTCCAAGCATCAAACTTCTGCTTGCCCCATTGCTTGAATAAGCTAAAGATCCACATTGATCCTAATGTCAAATTCTCATTTGGATATGTCAACTATCATCAGCTAGGCACATCTAAATGAAAGTGGTGATAGTAGCTATGGCAAATTCAAACAATTCTCACCTCTCATGAAGAATGTCTCAAAACTACACCTTTCAAGTAGGCATAATTAGTTTTTTGTTAGTTGACCTTTATAAACTATCTAATTTGTGTTTATCCTTTAGAAACCACATGTTTTCAATGATCTTGTACGTAAATAGAAGATCAACCTACAGTCTTAGCTTCGTTCTTAGTCATTAGGGTTATCAATTCTCTTTAAGCAGTTGTCCACTTGAAGTGTTAACAAAAGTCAATTCTTCAAACTTGACTCATCAACATCCACATAATAATTGTGGAGGATACCCATTCAGTCTCATATAGACAATGGGGAACACTTTTAATATTCTCGCTGTATTTGTGGAATTTGAGAATGATTATTCTAGTCAGACACTCCCGCTGAATTTTGAGTTACTTCGATTATCTCTTGCAACTTGAGATGAATAAAATATCATCATTGCAAAGAAACGAGCGCCTTCTGTAAGGATCACCATACTTATAGTTAAGATTCCCATTGACCTCACATGTCTCAAAAAGGTTCCTCTTAAGAAATTTAGAGTGCACGACTAATTTCTCAATAATTTTTTACTCATATCTTGTTAATTAGGAACATGTCATAT
Source organism: Sesamum indicum (assembly GCF_000512975.1). Taxonomy (NCBI): domain Eukaryota; kingdom Viridiplantae; phylum Streptophyta; class Magnoliopsida; order Lamiales; family Pedaliaceae; genus Sesamum; species Sesamum indicum. The sequence goes on from NC_026160.1 coordinate 4,553,504, forward strand.
ACTTGCTACCATATTAACAAGAGTTGAAAAACTTCGTAGAGGCACTTTTTCTTATTTGTAGGATGCATTAAAAATTGCATCTATCCAAGTGAAATGCAAAGTGATCTTGCGCAAAAAATTTCTAGACATTTTTAAAAATGTTAGATTCTTGTCCTTTTGCAAGCTCATATTGCTACTAAAAGTTTGGAATCATGATTGCTTTGCATCTACATTACTTAGTATTTGTGTAACATAATCAGACATGATACTGTCACTACATGTGAGTACATGGAACCATAATGTTTCTATCCTATAATTCCTACCCTTGTAAAAAATCACTAATACTAGCGCTTTTAATTGGTGAGATGGGATTGTAGTGACCAATAACGTGAGAAATATAATTGCATCATTCAATGCCTCTTAGTCCGCATGCATTTAGTGGACAAGTTTTAGAAGTTTTTGAGTAGCCTTCTTTATTTTCCAACAAACTTTTTTCGCTAGAAAGAGTTATAATGAAGGTAAGTGAAGTGGCCTGCTCCAGCCAACATGTTCAATATTAAGAACAATAACTCTTTAGCGAGTGAATCATGTGGCCTCCTCTAGCTAACATGGTCAAGCTCAAGGGAGAATAACTTTTTAGCTAGTTAACCAACTGTTCTAGCTAACATGGTCATTCTCAGAACCTCATATACCATCACATACGAAATGAAAGAAGGAATATAAATGCATGCAAGTCAAAAATGCATTTAGGATGGATAAGTCAAAGCACATAACGGTAGTCTTAAAAATGCTTTCAACTTCAATTAGATTATATCAGGTTACTAGTGCCTTTTTCACAACTCTTTCGAGTAGCTCTCTTGCCTTTTACATAACTTTTAAAGAGTAGAGCTCATATCGATTAATGAGCGTGGGTTGGCACTCAATCTTTTGCACAACTCTTTAGAGTAGCCCCCTTGCTTTTTACATGACTCTTAAAGAGTAGAGCTCATATCGATTAATGAGCACGGGTTGGCACTCAATGCCTCCTCTTGCGCACTACGCCATAATTTTCTTTATTAGTTCACAACATTGATAACAATAATATTTTCTCAATCTCCAATTATGTGCTCGGTCTTACCACAATCTAAGGAGATATTTGGAGACTCTAGCAAAACCAATAAGAGAGCTTTTACTTAGTTAAACTTCCTCTTAGTTTAATTACGAGCAAAGTGACCAATTTTTTTTATAGCACTTTGACATTTGTTAGTGTCACTTGCCTATACAAAAGTGATACGATTTTCGTAGATGAAGTTCGCATTTCTCTTTGTTTAATTTGACAACACTTTAGTTGGTCCAACATAAGCAACAAGTGCATTAATTTTATATTTTCAACTCTAAAAATCAACCCCAAATTTGACGGTTTCTTTAGTTGAAGAAAAAATTAGATATCTACAAGTCAGTTCAATTAGTAACTTAAGGAAAGGTGAGTTGAAATTTAATAATAAAGCTTAACAACTCTCCAATAATATCTAGAGTTTGCAACTTAACTAACAAATGTACAAATTTTACTTGATCCATATTAATTTTGTTAGCGTCTAGCGACAATGTTAAGAAATTTATTTATATTTCATTCTAGATCCAAGTAATTTATTTATTATTTCTTTATACCAAGCAAAATCGAAAATTTCATGACTTAACTAGTAATCATCTTTCACTGAGTAAAAGTCATAATAAAATATTTACTTATCATGAAGAGGTAAGACATCTGTAACAAAGTCAGTAGCGCCTTCTTTTATTTATTATTATTATTTAGATTTTCTTAATTCGTTATTCAATTACGACATAAACGCATTTCCAACTGAAATGGAATATTACTACCGAAAATCATATACATAAAAAAATGCCACATGCTTGCAATGTGAAATTTGAATAAAATAAGACATAATCACCCTGCATGGGCTACACTAACGTTTAGTGCATCATGTTGAGATAATTTGACCCTATGTTGGTAAATAGTGATATATTTCCCCAATAAAAATAAGTACATGGTCTACCCCAGAAATTGGCCTAACAAATACATTGTCTCGAAAAAATATAAATTACATTGATATAAGACCTACAACATTATTCAAAAAAAGAAAAAAAAAACATAATTTACAAGGCCTACTACATCAATCTAGAAAAAATTGTGGATACTGCATTAATTACAACTATTTTCACAAATTATCTTCATAATACTAAAATACTCATATAATACATGAACACCAAAATGTCAATGTCCACATGCATGTTCATATCACAAAAATTATATTGCAAATATTCTCAACAAAGATTGCAAATGAACAGATATTGTTATGCAATTATCACGCATGCATAAATATAATGGGAGCCTCATTCGCATAAATTACAACAAAAACTATTTTAATAAAATGGACATATTGGCATAATTGCAATCACAAAATATTGGAAAAAAATAATTATATTGGTATGCTTTGATATAATGAGAGCATTCTTTAGCATATTTGTTTCACCAAAAAAAAAAAAAAAGACATTCTAGCGTAAATTGCAATCACAAAAAATGTTGTAATTAAAAATGACCACATAAATGTAATAATAACTACAAGTTAGTATGACAAGGATACAAACTTTCTTTAATAAAACTGTGTAAAACAACTAAATTTTGAACGTTCTCAGAATTGCACGAAACCTAACCCAAATGCAGGTCTAAACCCATGCATTTGTGTGGTAAATTTAGCGTAATAATAATTACAAGCTAGTATGAAAGAAAAATAAACTTTTTTTAATAAAAACGTGTAAAACAACTAAATTTTGAACGTTCTCATAATTCCACGAAACTTGACCCAAAAGTAGGTCTATACCCATGCATTTGTGTGGTAAATTTACTACGCGTAATAATAACTACAAGTTAGTATGAGAGGTAAATAAACTTTCTTTAATAAAACCATGTAAAACAGCTAAATATTGAACGTTCTCAAAATTTCACGAAACTTGACCCAAATGTAGGTCTAGACCCAAGTATTTGTGTGGTAAATTTGCTAAGCATGATAATAACTACAAGTTAGTATGAAAGAAAAACAAACTTCCTTTAATAAAACAGTGTAAAACAGCTAAATTTTGAATGTTCTCAGAATTTCAGAAACTTGATCCAAACGTAGGTCTAGACATGGGCATTTGTGTGGTAAATTTTCTAAGCATAATAATAACTACAAGTTAGTATGAAAGGGAAACAAACTTTTTTTAATAAAACCGTGTAAAACAGCTAAATTTTGAACGTTTTAAGAATTCCAAAAACTTGACCCAAAAGTAGGTCTAGTCCCATGCATTTGTGTGGTAAATTTGCTAAGGGTAATAATAACTACAAGTTAGTATGGAAGGTAAATAAACTTTCTTTAATAAAGCGTGTAAAACAGCTAAATATTGAACGTTCTCAGAATTTCACGAAACTTGACCCAAATGTATATCTAAACCTATGCATTTGTGTTGTAAATTTACTAAGTGTAATAATAACTACAAGCTAGTATGAAAGAAAACAAACTTTCTTTAATAAAAACGTATAAACTAGCTAAATTTTGAACGTTCTCAAAATTTCACGAAACTTGATCCAAACGTAGGTCTATAACCATGCATTTGTGTGGTAAATTTGCTAAGCGTAATAATAACTACAAGTTAGTATGAAAGGAATATAAACATTCTTTAATAAAACCGTGTAAAACAGCTAAATTTTGAACGTTCTCAAAATTCCACGAAACTTGACCCATACGTAGGTCTAGACCCAAGCATTTGTGTGGTAAATTTGCTAAGTGTGATAATAACTACAAGTTAGTATGAAAGGAAAACAAACTTCCTTTAATAAAACCGTGTAAAACAACTAAATTTTGAATGTTCTCAGAATTTCAGTAACTTCCAAACGTAGGTATAGACCCATGCATTTGTGTGGTAAATTTTCTAAGTGTAATAATAACTACAAGTAGTATGAAACAGAAACAAACTTTTTTTAATAAAACCGTGTAAAACAGCTAAATTTTGAATATTTAAGAATTCCAGAAACTTGACCCAAGAGTCAATCTAGTCCCATGCATTTGTGTGGTAAATTTGCTAAGCGTAATAATAACTACAAGTTAGTGTGGAAGGTAAACAAACTTTCTTTAATAAAACGTGTAAAACAACTAAATTTTGAATGTTTTTAGAATTTCACGAAACTTGATCCAAATGTAGATCTAAACCCATGCATTTGTGTGGTCAATTTACTAAGCGTAATAATAACTATAAGCTAGTACGAAAGGAAAACAAACTTTCTTTAATAAAAACGTGTAAAACAACTAAATTTTGAACGTTCTCAGAATTTTATTAAATTTGACCCAAACGTAGGTCTAGACCCATGGATTTGTGTGGTAAATTTGGTAAGCGTAATAATAACTACAAGTTAGTATGAAAGGAAAATAAACTTTCTTTAATAAAATTGTGTAAAACAGCTAAATTTTGAACGTTCTCAGAGTTTTCGTAACTTGATTCAAACGTAGGTTTAGACCCATGCATTTGTATGGTGAATTTTCTAAGTGTAATAATAACTACAAGTAGTATGAAACAGAAACAAACTCTTTTTAATAAAACCGTGTAAAACAGCTAAATTTTGAACGTTTAAGAATTCCAGAAACTTGACCCAAAAGTCAGTCTAGTCCCATTCATTCGTGTGGTAAATTTGCTAAGCGTAATAATAACTACAAGTTAGTGTGGAACAAACTTTCTTTAATAAAACGTGTAAAACAACTAAATTTTGAACGTTCTTAGAATACCACGAAACTTGATCCAAATGTAGATCTAAACCCATGCATATGTGTGGTCAATTTACTAAGCGTAATAATAACTAAAAGCGAGTATGAAAGGAAAACAAACTTACTTTAATAAAAACGTGTAAAACAACTAAATTTTGAACGTTCTCAGAATTTCATGAAACTTGACCCAAAAGTAGGTCCAGACCCATGCATTTATGTGGTAAATTTGGTAAGAGTAATAATAACTACAAGTTAGTATGAAAGAAAAATAAACTTTCTTTAATAAAATCGTGTAAAACAGCTAAATTTTGAACGTTCTCAAAATTTTACGAAACCTGACCCAAATGTAGATCTAAATCCATGCATTTGTATGGTAAATTTTCTAAGCGTAATAATAACTACAAGCTAGTATGAAAGGAAAACAAATATTCTTTAATAAAAACGTGTAAAACATCTAAATTTTGAACGTTCTCAGAATTCCACGAAACTTGACTCAAACATAGGTTTAAACCCATGCATTTGTGTGGTAAATTTGGTATGCGTAAAAATATCTACAAGCTAGTATGAAAGAAAAATAAACATTCTTTAATAAAAATGTGTAAAATAGCTAAATTTTGAACGTTCTCAGAATTCCACGAAACTTGACTCAAACATAGGTCTAAACCCATGCATTTATATGGTAAATTCAGTAAGCGTAATAATAACTACAAGTTAGTATGAAAGAAAAATAAACTTTCTTCAATAAAATCGTGTAAAACAGCTAAATTTTTTTAACGTTCTCAGAATTCCACGAAACTTGACCCGAACGTAGGTCTAAACCCATGCATTTGTGTGGTAAATTTGGTAAGCGTAATAATAACTACAAGTTAGTATGAAAGGAAAATAAACTTTCTATAATAAAATCGTGTAATACAGCTAAATTTTGAACGTTCTCAATATTCAACGAAAGTTGATCCAAATGTAGACCTAAACCCATGCATGCATTTGTGTGGTAAATTTACTAAGCATAATAATAACTACAAGTTAGTATGGAAGGAAAACAAACTTTCTTTAATAAAAACGTGTAAAACAGCTAAATATTAAACGTTCTCAGAGTTCCACGAAACGTGACCCAAACGTAGGTCTAAATGTGGTAAATTTGGTAAGCATAATAATAGCTAAAAGTTAGTATGAAAGGAAAATAAACTTTCTTTAATAAAATCGTGTAAAACAGCTAAATTTTGAGCGTTCTTAGAATTTCACGAAACTTGACTTAAACATAGGTCTAGACCCATGCATTTGTATAGTAAATTTGTTAAAGGGTAATAATAACTACAAGTTAGTATAAAAGAAAAACAAACTTGCTTTAATAAAACCGTACAAAACAGCTAAATTATGAACATTCTCAGAATTCTACGAAACTTGGCCCAAACGTATGTCTAGACCCATGCATTTGTGTGGTAAATTTGCTAAGCGTACTAATAACTACATGTTAGTATAAAAGGGAAACAAACTTTCTTTGATAAAACCGTGTCAAACAGCAAAATTTTGAATGTTCTCTGAATTTCATGAAACTTGACCCAAACGTAGGTCTAAACCCATGCATTTGTGTGGTAAGTTTGTTAAGCGTAATAACAATTATAAGTTAGTATGAAAGGTAAACCAAACTTTTTTTAATAAAAATGGGTAAAATAGTTAAAGTTTGAACGTTCTCAGAATTGCACCGAAAGTTGACCTAAACGTAAGTGTAGACCCATGCATTTATGTGGTAAATTTGCTAAGCGTAATAATTACTACAAGTTAGTATGAAAGAAAAACGATCTTTCTTTAATAAAACCGTGTAAAACAGCTAAATTTTGAACATTTTCCCAAAATTCCATGAAACTTGACCCAAATGTAGGTCTAGACACATGAATTTGTGTGGTAAATTTGCTATGCGTAATAATAACTGCAAGTTAGTATGAAAGCTAAACAAACTTTCTTTAATAAAACCGTGTAAAACAACTAAATTTTAAACTTTTTCAGAATTCCACGAAACTTGACCAAACGTAGGTCTAGACCCATGCATTTGTGTGGTAAATTCGGTAAGCGTAATAACAACTACAAATTAGCGTAGAAGGGAAACAAACTTTTTTTAATAAAATCGTGTAAAACAGATAAATTTTGAACATTCTCATAATTTCACGAAGGTGACCCAAACGTTGGTCTAGACCCCTGCATTTGTGTGGTAAATTTGCTAAGCATAATAAAAATTACAAGTTAGTATGAAAAGGAAACAAACTTTCTTTAATAAAACCGTCTAAAACCGATAAATTTCGAACGTTCTCAGAATTCCATAAAACTTGACCCAAATGTTGGTCTAAACCCATGCATTTGTGTGGTAAATTTGCCAAGCGTAATAATAACTATAAGTTAGTATGAAAGGGAAACAAACGTTTTTTATTAAAACCGTGTAAAACAGCTAAATTTTGAACATTTTAAGAATTCTAGAAACTTGACCCAAAAGTACGTCCAGTCCCATGCATTTGTTTGGTAAATTTGATAAGCGTAATAATAACTACAAGGTAGTATAAAAGCTAGGTAAACAAACTTTATTTAATAAAACGGTGTAAAACAGCTAAATTTTGAACGTTCTAAGAATTTCACAAAACTCGACCCAAACGTAGGTCTAGACTCATGCATTTGTGTGGTAAATTTGCTAAGCGTAATAATAACTATAAGTTAGTATGAAGGGAAACAAACTTTCTTTAATAAAAACGTGTAAAACAGCTAAATTTTGAACGTTCTCATAATTGAATGAAACTTGACCCAAACGTAGGTCTAAACCCATGCATTTGTGTGGTAAATTTGCTAAGCGTGATAATAACTACAAGTTAGTATGAAATGAAAACAAACTTTCTTTAGTAAAATTTCGAACGTTCTAAGAATTCCAAAAATTTGAGCCAAATGTAGGTCTAAATTCATGCATTTGTGTGGTAAATTTTCTAAGCGTAATAATAACTACAAGTTAGTATGAAAGAGAAACAAACTTTCTTTAATAAAATCGTGTAAAACAGCTAAATTTTAAACTTTCTCAGAATTTCACGAAACTTGACCAAACGTAAGTCTAGACCCATGCATTTGTGTGGTAAATTCGGTAAGCGTAATAACTACTACAAGTTAGCGTAAAAGGGAAAGAAACTTTCTTTAATAAAACTGTGCAAAACAGCTAAATTTTGAACGTTCTTAAAATTCCACGAAACTTGACCAAAATGTTAGTCTAGACCCTGCATTTGTATGGTAAATTTGCTAAGCATTATAATAACTACAAGTGAGTATAAAAGGGAAACAAAATTACTTTAATAAAACGTGCAAAACGGCTAAATTTTGAACGTTTTCAGAATTCTATGAAACTTGACCCAAATGTTGGTCTAGACCCATGCATTTGTGTGGTAAACTAAAAGGACTAGGATGATCCGTTTCTCGATTGTAAACATGTCGTCAGCATACAACATGATTCTAGGGCAACCTGCTCTAAACACTTTGTAGGTAGGAGAAGCCAAGGTAGGAGAATCCAAAGGCGACCACTACACAGCACAAAAATATTATGTTGAGGCCATAAGAGGAAGTAGCGGGAAGATGGACGTAGACCCTCCCAACGGGGAAAATAACGGAAGCCCTATCTAGTACAATAATAAGAAAGATGCAATTCTTGCTCGGGTACAACAGACTGAGGAATTACTAAGCATAGAAATCATACCTTAGATCCAACCTTCCCTCTAGTGAAGCGAAAGAAGAGACATTTAATGTCTAAAAAGAACAAAGTCATACAAGAAGAGGTAAGTAAACTGCTAGTAGTAGGTCACAATTAGGAAATTCAATTTTTCAGAATGGTTATCAAATATGGTGTTGGTGCCCAAGCCAAGTAATAAATGGCACATGCATATTGATTTTCGAGATATCAATAACGCATGCCCTAAAGATTTCTACCCTTTACCCCATATAGACCAACTGAAGGACTCCACCTCTGTTTATGAATTATTGAGTTTAATAGATGTCTCACAGGGTTATCACCAAATTATGCTCAACCCTGATGACCAGGGACCTATTGTTATATTGTTATGCCCTTCAGGCTGAAAAATGCAGGTGCTACATACCAACGCCTAGTAGACCGCATGTTTCAAGAACAACTAGGGCATAATATAGAAGTGTATGTCAATGACATGTTGGTGAAAAGCCGATAAATGGAACAACACATCAATGACCTACCTAAGACATTTAACATACTAAGGAGGTATTGCATGAAGCTGAACCCAGCTAAGTGCACATTCGGGGTCCAAAGTGGCAGATTCTTAAGATACATGGTCATCGAGAAGGGGTTCGAGGCCAACCCAGATAAAATCTGAGCTATCTAAGAGATGAAACCTCCAACTAGCCTCAATGAGGTTCAAAAACTAGCTGGCTATATAGCATCTCTTAGCAGATTCATATCCTGCTCAGTAGCGTGCAACTTGCCATTCTTCAAGGCTCTTAGGGAAACCAAAAACATCGCTTGGGATGAGTCGTGCCAGCAGGCTTTCCAAGATTTAAAAACTTACCCGGCTAACTTGCCCTTGCTTACTAAGCCAACACCAAGCAAGCCCTTATACCTATATTTAGTCGTGGGTTAGCACACAGTAAGCTCTGTACTCATCAAGGAAGATGAAGGGCACTAAAAGCCCATCTACTACGTGAGTTAGCTATTACATGGAACTGAACAATGATACCTAATTAGCTTTCGCTTTAATAATAACACATAAATTACGTCCTTATTTCCTATCGCATTCCATTTTCGTACGTACTAATGCTCCACTATGAGCAACATTGGGTATGAAAGCAATGAAAATGCGAGTGGATTGGTTCAAGAATGCACAAGCGGAAGCGATAATATAAAGTTTCGTAAATTAAAATCGAAACGTAATAAGACCATGACTCCAAGGGGTGTACCCTTGGAGTTTTCGGACGTTCCATGTAGTTAATAATAAAAATAATAAAACTAAATGTGGCTAATGGTAAAATTAAAACGAGAGATACAAAAATCATAAATCAAGAATTACCTCTTTGCTTGATTTACTTCAAACCTCCTTCATTTGATCCGTTCACGCGAGACTTCAACATAGAAGCCCTCTAAGGACAAGTCCACACCACACCAAAATATGGGATCCCTCAATTTAATTTGCTAGAAAAGAATTAGGGAGAAAAAGAACACACCAAGTGTTCTTGAGAGAGGGGGTGGCCGAATGGGGCTTCTAGGGTAGGAAATTATTTTTGTGTTATGTTATGTTTTCATTAATTATTCCAAATAACTAATATACATATATATACCTTGTATGGATGCACTAGAATGTGTCTAGGTTCATTTACAATCCATAAGGTAATAAATTCTTTATTCCAAATAAAAAATGACTAACATAGCACTTTGCAAAAGTAAAATTGTTAGTCGATTATTTCCTTTCCTAGAAATTTTCAACAACTTTTAATTAGGTGCTTGGCAAATTTTATTAAGATAAAATACTAGGTCCAAATAATTTTAACTAAATTCAATTTAATTAAAATCCACCGAATTAATCCTATCATATATCTAATTCAATTATTAAATAATAAGGGCAAGCCCAATATAAATTAATCCTATTCATTTATTCTTAGGTTCCTCCATCTAATGGATCCCTCTCATTTATAAGTAATCTAATTACTTACAGAATTAATTCTCAATTAATTCCTTGTCCCTTCTTGGTGATTTGTATGTGACTCTTTAGGTCCACTTTCAACTAGGCTTGGCCTAGTGTCAAACACTATTATTAATTAGATTTAATTTAATTAATAATTATCTATCAACCCTTGATCAAGAAAGCCCGCCACCGTGGGTGGCCGTCTAGCAACAGTCCATGGCACTAGAGACTTGGCGAATATCTATGTGAACTTTTAGGCTCTCGAGTCCATACGGGTACAGTCCTTCCATCTACTGTCTCCGGCCTTAGTCTAGGGCATGGAATTAGGTATCGGCTCCCATCCTGGACTAGACATCTATACTTAATACTTGAGATCGTTTTACGTCAAATTGCTCGATCAATGACTGTGGCCACAGGTTTATAGAGAATAAATGCATCTCCATGTGAACTTTTAGGCTCTCGAGTCTATAAGGGTACGGTCCTTCCATCTGCTGTCTCCGGCCTTAGTCTAGGGCATGGAATTAGGTATCGGCTCCCATCCTGGACTAAGCATATATGCTTAATACTTGAGATCGTGTTACGCCAAATTGCTCAACCAATTACTGTAGCCATAGGTTTATAGAGCATAAACACATCTCCAAGTGCATAAGAGATACATCTGTCACGTTTTGACAGGGGACGGATTCTCTTCTTGGAACTCACTCCGACTGCATTGGATAAGGCTTATGATGATCATGTCTATGATACAATTACCTCTCGCACAGACCTAAGATACAGTCAATGTATGCACGTGACTGTCGTGATTCCTCAAGTTTGAGGACTACTCCCGTACTATCAAAGTTGGGGATAGGAGTCATACCGATCAAGCCTCCAAGGCTTTCCATATGACGATCCCCGTGATTTAGTTCAGTTAGTTGACCACCTTGTCAATTGACCCACTGAAATTGCATAGACATCCAACGTCTGTCCTCGATGAAACGCGGCACTCATCCAATGAAAGCAATACTCAATGTAAGTCTCAATAGGACTCTTGAGGTCCTCGACTTGGAACATTGTAGACGAACCCCCAGAAGCTAGTTTCATAGCCGACATCCAATGCGCAACCCAACTACATGGGTTATTAAGTGGTCTATGGGCATCTGTTGTGACGTCAAAGCAGTGCTTAACCTAATATGGTTAGCACAACAGACGGACACTTACCATATTCGTCGGGACAATATTACTTAAATAAAAATTGCTTGAATAGTTCTCAAAACAGTCAATCTAATTTGACTTTTGGTCACCTATTCCAACAGGGCAAAGAAAAAACTTCAAGTGGGATGATTAAGCAGGCTTTCGAGCTCAGCAAGTATGATGTATCCTACCAACCAAGAACAGTTATCAAGGCCAAAGCACTAGCAGAATTTGTAAAAGGAAGCAACAGTCGTCGAAGAGGATAAAGAAAAATGATTGCTACATGTAGATGGCTCCTCCACCCTTGCTGGTAGTGGAATCAGAGTATTGTCACCAGCCCGGAGGGAAACAAGCTGGAATACGCCTTGACATTTAACTTCAAAGCCTCAAACAATGACATCAATACAAGGCTCTCTTTGCAGGTATCAGGATAGGCTTAGATGCAGAGCTAGGAACTTAATCACCTACTCCAATTCCTAGCTAGTAACAAATCAAGTAGAATGCGCCTATGAGGTTCAGGAAGAATGAATGAAAGAGTACCTCTAGGAGATAAACGAGTATAGGAGCCAGCTCAAGAGCTTCTAACTCCATAAGATTCCATGCACATAAAACACCAAGCTTGATTACTTAGCCAAACTGGCTAGTTCTTTAGCTGACTGTAGAACTACACTAATACTATAAGAACTCTCGTTAAAATTCCTCTTAAAACTGAAATAACCATCTTACAAATTGATTCAGATTAGAGGAAATTGCTCCTCGACAACTTGAAGGAAGGAATTCTCCCTGTTGATGAAACAGAGGTGGTCTGCCTGAGAAGTAGAGCAACTTAATTTGTTTTGTTGGATGATATCCTATATAAGCGAAATTTTTCCCAACTTTATCTCTGATGCCTGGTGAGAGAAGAAGGTATTGCAGAAAATACATAAAGGATCTTGTGGGTCTCTAACAAGTGTAGCTCTGGCAAAAAAAAACTTACGAGCAAGAGATTTCTGGCCAACTCTCAAGAAAGACGCAATGCCAGAGACATGCTCCACTGAATCACGTCCCCGCCGAACCATTTAAAGTTTTATCAGCACCTTGCCCTTTCTCCTAATGGGGAATGGACATAGTAGGCCATTTTCCAGCTGCACAAGCGCAGTGTAAATTCCTTATTGTGGTTGTAGACTATTTCATCAAGTGAATGGAAGCAGAATCGGATCATAGAAAATGAAAGGTTAAAATTCTTTTAGCAAAACATAATCTACAGGTATGGTTTACCTCGTGTTATTATTTCTAACAATGGACATACAGGACTAATCCTAGATCTACCATAGAAGAAACCCCTTTGAATATTGGTTTACGGGTTGGAAGTCATTTTCCAGCTGAAGCTAAGCTAGAAACCTTCAGAATCCAACATTATGAGTAGGAAAGCAACAGCAACCTGCTGCAAACCTACCTAAATCTAGTGGAAGAAGTACGGGAAGATGCTCACACTTGCGTAGAAAGATGTAAACAAAGAGTGGTCAATGCTTACAACCGATGAGTAAGAAGAAGAGAATTCAGGGTGGGAAACCTGGTGCTCTTGGACCAGTAGGAAAACTAGCTTCTAATTAGGAAGGACCTTACAAAGTCATTCAGATCATCAAATTTGGTGTGTACGAGCTAGAGGACTCTGATGGTAGGAAACTTTCTCGACCATGGAACGCTTATAATCTGAGGAAGTTTTACTTCTCAAATCTTTCTATTTATAGTTAGTTATCCTTGTAATCAAGCATTCTCTCACATGAATAAAAGAAATTCTTTCCCCCTTTCTTATGTTGTTAACAGGCTAAAATTTCATATAAAGTTACCACCACTAGCTAGCACCTATCTATGTATAAAACATCTCTAGCTGGCGCATGCTCTCAAATAGGTCACCCCAAATTGGCGCAAAATTTTACATAAGTCGTCCTTAGTTGTCGTATGTTTTTGCATAAGTCGTCCCTAACTGGCGCATGCTCTTACATAAGTCGCCCCTAGTTTGTGCCCACTAATACCTAGGACACCCCTAGCTAGCTCGTGCCTTCAACAAGTTGCTTCCGGCTGATAAACGTGTTTACATAATAATAATGGTCAGCTGATACTCACAATAACATAATCTACCCCTTACCTACACTTACATCCAATTCAACCATCACTAGCTGGCATATACATTATACTAGTAACTACCAACTGACACACTCACTTCAGTTTCTGGCTGTCTTCTGTTGGCACATCTATGTTAGCATAATGCTAAGGCTAATATACCACTGGGGTTCTATCCTTACTTATTTACTGTAAACATCTTCCCTGCTAATAACAAGAGGAGCTGGAACAAGTAAGCATGCATCAGCCAGGCAAAGCAGGTCAATATTCCATGCTTTATAACAAGTTACCTAAACTTGTTGGTTTACCACAACAGAGTCTTATTTGCTTAGGGTCAATAAATTGCCTTATCTACCTATCTAGATAAGTATGTGATAAAGCACTTATTTTTACTACTCAACCTACATTAGCGGGGGTCTGAAAAACCTTCCCTCCCTATCCTACTTGAGATTATCCTAACACTTGCAGGGAACATTGTTACATAACATGCAAGCAGAGTATTTCTCAGCCAAATATTAATCTGAAAGAAAGATATATTAAAAATAACAAAGATTAGAATCGTATAAAACATGCAAACAATCAAGAAGAGAAGAGGAGAGAAGATAGAATCCAAAAGGCATCACGTGCCCTCAAAATAATCATCCAAAACCATAGGAGGGAATATTGTTTGAAAAGAAGCAGGTACTGAATGGCAGAAAAAAACATTCACTTATCAATAGGAGGAGGAACGCCTTCATCAGCAACAGCATGAGGGGCCACCTTGAGGGGAAAAGTATCTTTCACAATTTGGTCCTTTGGATTATCTAGAGCCTTTTCCTCTCAGGCAGCATGGAGTTGGGTCTCTAGCAGCTAGTACGGCACCTCTTCATCTTGCTCAGGAGCATCCTCCAAACTCAAGGTGCACAGTAGGCCAAGTCGGCCCAAGACTGGCACGAACCAACTCGAAAAAGTCTAGCTCAAGACCGGCCCACTAATATTCATAGCCGGTCTTAGGGCGGTCCTAGGCCTCTATGTGTGCTCCAATTGGGTCCATTTTTAAACTCAGGCCCAGCCTATGGTTCGACCCGATTGAGGTCGGGATCAAGCCCAAACCAAGCTCGCATCAGGTCTGAATGTGCTTGTTTATTTTTTTTTTATGATATTGAGGTTTTCTTATGAACAATTACTTAAATTTATAATTGTATTTTAAAATAAATAAATAATAAATTAAATCACACAAAAAATTATACATAGAAACATAATAGTTAAGAATATATAATAAACTTAAAAGAAATGGTCCAATCGGCCAGACCTAGGCCCAATCTAAGACCAGGTGGTCCTGAGCCGCTGCTAGGCTGGTCCTAGGTATTGATTCCTAGAACCAGCCCAAGACTAGCTTGCTCTCAAGCAGGCTTGGGCTGAATCAACCCATATTTTACTAGTTCAATTCGATCCTGGGTTGGGTTAGCCCGGCCCGGACCGGCCCACTATGCATCTTAACTCAAAACCTGCAAGAATATGCATAAAAGAGGTGGAAGCGCTCAAAGGAGGATAACCCACATCAACAAACAAGCAGGCATAGGTCCGATAAACATGATAACAATATTTTATAGCAGTATCTAATGGCAAAAGCTGGAATTCCAAGGAATTCTTGAAATCATCCATCCAGTTAGACCACATAACTTCTTCTTACCCTCCTCTAAAGAAGGGTATCTTGGAGTTTTAGCACCGCCTTGCTCCAGGTGCTGATGTAGGCTACTTATCTCCGACCTCAGATGAGCCAGGCTGACCTCATGCTTGTGTTCTTTCTCCCACGCCTCCTTCCCCAGCTCCACCAATTTTTTTTAGGCCTCCTCTACTGCCCCTTTGTTCCAACCAATTGAACAAATCCACAGCTAGCAAGGCAGCCTGTAAAATAGGTTAAGGGAATATTATTTCCGCACATCAAAATATCTAACAAAGGAAAATTCCTTTCTTCTTTACCTTGCTAATGTGAGAAGCCGGCAAATTCATGGCTTGACAGTAAGGCATAACGTTCAGGTAGACCCTACCAGAGGATGAAAGAAGTTCTTTCAAAACGTTGGCCGCTTGACTGCTCTCACCATCTCTTTGTAGCAAGGATTAGGCATCACCAAGGCTGAGTTTTTCCCTCTTAACTTTTATGTCAGCAGGTCGAGGTGTCCTAGCTCATGTGGATGGTTTAGGGGCTACAGGAACTAGAGGACCCGATAATCCCTTAGCCCGCTTAGTAAGAATAGATACAAGCTCCGCCTGATGCTGTTTTTGGGATCTCCTATAGAGGTTGAGCTAGCTGGGGTAGAAGAGGGACTCTTTGCAGATGGATGCTTGGACGAGGAACATGTTCCATGGATCTTGCCCTTATTCAGAGCTTATCTTGCAAAAGTTGGTTGAACTATATCATAGCAAACATTGGTATGTCAGCACAATTACTCACATCTAAATCAGAAAAGCTTGCAAGAATAAAATCAAAATACACAAGAAGTTGTACTAGCAGTAGGTGTCTAAGATGACTTCTTTAGGACTTAATCCATAGCAGCAAAGGAGGGCTGGGTGAACAAGCTAGTGAGGGTTGTATTGGAAGGCTTTTAAGCTATCTAGCGGGAGCTTGAAAAGAGTAGGGCAATTATGGATTGTGTACCTATGGAGTTCAAGGGCAACAGAAACCCACGTTGTAGAGAAACGCCAGGGAGTAGGAGCTGATATGAAGAAAAAATGACATTTCCACTCTTTGATAGAGGTATCAGATGGACGAAATTGGGCATCCCCCCTAAAGGTAAAATGAAACAAGCCCGGACTCGCTTTCTTCAACATAAAGAAAGAGTGAAATTAAGCAGTTGATGAGGTCTCTCCTAAATTCCTAACCAAAATATAAAAACCAGCAATCATACTAAAAGCCTTCGGCACTAGTTGACTCAAGCGCACTTTAAACAAAATTGACACATCGACGAAGAAAGAAGGAACAGGAAATCATAGCCCAGCTTCTAGTGGGGCCACATAGAAACTAGCAAAACCCTCGGGGGAAATGAGGACGCTCAGTAGAAACGGGGGCTTGAATCAAGAATTGATCGGGTATCCCAAACCTAGACCTAATTGCACATATGTCCTCCTCCAGATAAGACTGGAAGATCCTAAACGACTCCGTACTAGAGGCAACTACCATATCCTCTGTCTTTCTTCTTTCTGATTCCTCTCTAGACATTCATTTTTTTACTACTCACTTCCTCCTCGCCTTTGCCCTTGGAGACCACAGTGAGAAGTATCAAGACGTTCTTCGTATTCATCTAATAGAGTAGTTAAATCGATCACAAAATCCTATACGTTTGCTCGCATACACCCCCCTCAGACATGAATAAACTAAGAAAAGTGAGAGAAAAAAGATTTACCTAGGATGAATGAGGATAATAAGATGTTAGCAGAAGAAGCGCTTACAACCTGCTAGGAAAATGGGGGATCAGAAAGAGACGAGGAAAAAAGGGGAAAAAGAGAAGAACTATGAAATTACCTTGACGCAAGGGAAGAGTGAAGCTGCTAGAAGGAAAGATGCCTTATATATCTTGTCATAAACAGTCCCTCTAACTAAGGACTTGATGGCTAGCTGGCCTCCTCCAATCAATTAAACAACCCCCAAAACTTTCAAAGGGCATCACTTTCTCTTTCTTTATTTCTTGTAATCATTATTATTTATGACTTCCTTTTCCTATACAAAAATTCAAAAATCAAAAGAACAACCCTATGGAAAAGAGAGGGAACCCAACTTGCTAAACTCGGACGATTGGTCCTATTGATAAAACGAGCAAAAAAAGTCCTTTCTTTTTTGCCAAGGTATCAAAGTTATGTCAATCAAGCCCTCAAGGCTTCTACATGACGACCCCCGCGAGTCAGTTTAATCGATGCGACACCTAGTCAATCAATCTATTAAGATCGCATAGACGCACCTTGTCTGTCACCGATGAAATGTTGCACTCATCAAATGAATGCGACTTTTTGTGCAAGTCTCCATAGGATACTCGATGTCCAATCTCGAGGTCCTCGACTTGGAATGTTCCAGACTTAACCTTTAGGCAGTTCATTTCATGACCGCCATCCAATTCGCGGTCTAACTGGATGGTGTTAAAGTGGTATGTGGGCTCTGTTATGATGTTTAGGCAGATATAAACATACATAATGAGCACAACAAATAAAGAAGCCAATTAAGTGAATACTCATTTTATTCACTAAATAATATTTCAGAATAGATTACATTCCAGCCAATCTAATTGGTTTTTTTGTCATTTATCCTAACAGGGTCTACTTCCATCCTGCCGTTGTTGCCCTTAATTGCCTCCTCGTAGCACTTCTGTGTTGTGTCTTGATCAACTTTGACTCTTCCTACGTTGTTTTTGACAAAAAATTTCAGCTTCATATAATATATAGGGACAAACAGGCTAGGAAGTGTTTAGAGTAGGTCGTCCTAGAATCAGGTTGTATGTTGATGGCATATCCACGACTAGGAAGTGAACCATCCTAGTCCTCCTAGTGGGTTACAAGAAAAAAAGAAGGGGAATCGAAATTTATCCTAACGGGTGTACGACCTCTACTGCAATGCCATACAACAAAGTATCCACAGGCTCTAGCGGGATGTCCCTTAGCTCCATTTATTGATATACTGGCTACCTGAACCCACAATGATACGTTGAATAGTATAATTAGCCACTATAGCAGAAATAAGAAGTGCATCATTATTTCGTAAATGTACTCCCTGGCCGTTAGCAGGACCAAAATGGATAATTTGTCCTCCTGTTGGCGCCTATCGTCTATCTCCATAACATTTCTAACAGCCCTTGCATGGGCGCTTCTAGCTCATCCCGAGTCCTCGTCCGTGGGTTCTCCTGCTATTATATGGATTATTCCTTTAGCTGGAATATTCTCTAGGCTTGTTTCTCTAGTTGGGGCCTCCTTCCTTTTATATTCCCCTTTGCGAGGACTTCGTCTTGCTGCTCAATTCTGCGGGAGCTGTGGGTAACGTGAATGTTCTTCCTTCTCTTCATGATTTTTCTCCTTATCCACGTAGTCCTTTAGGTAGCCAACTTGAATAAGTATTTCTATTTCTTGCCTGGGCTGGCGGCAACGATTGGTATCGTGCCCATTATCTCTATGATACCTACAAAAGTATTTAAATTTTGGGAGGTGATGATCCTCATCTGAGCCTTAGGCCACTGCATGCGTAGGAAATTGGTCAATCGCCACAAGCGTCCTTGCAAGACTAGTTATTGGAGGTGTGTAATGATCATTTTTGGAATCAAGGGGGGTTAAAACGCCCTCGTGGTTCTCCCTTTGGTCTGCGAGTAGATAGTGACTCAATCTCCTTTTTCTTGTCACGTCCATTCTTCTTCACCAACTAGGTGTCCTCTAAATTCATAATTTTTTCTACCCGAGCTAGCATGTCTAAAAAGTCAGTAGCTGGTTTCTTAGCTAATGATTCGAACAAAGGCCCTCCAGGAAGACCCTGAGTGAACGCACTGACTAGCACCTCCTGGAGGGCTATAGGGACCTCTAAGATGGCTTTGTCAAAATGCTGCACATAGGTCCTCAGAGTTTCATTCTCTTCTTGCTTGATCCCAAAAAGTCTAATGGTTAAATTTTTGTACTTCTTGCTACTAGCGAACGGATGTTGGAAGAGGAAGTTGAATTCTGCAAAAGATATAATTGATCTAGCAAGAAGCTGGTCGAACCATTATTGGACATAATTTGTTAGTGTAATAAGAAAAATACAACACTTGATACCATTAGTATACCTGTGCAGCAAGGCTGCGTTTTCGAACTTACGAATGTGATCCGCTGGATCAATGGTACCATCATAAGTAGGTAGATGTGAAGGGGCTCAGAAGTGAGTAGAAAGTTCTTCTACCATGAAGTGTTCGCTGAAAGAAATGCCATGCTCGGCAGGCATGGTTTCTTTTATCACCTGTTGGTGAAGTTCCACCATTTTCTTCTTTAGGGATTGCCAGATACCAGGGGGCTAATATCCAACTACCTCATTGCCTGCAAAATCAGTGGGGGTGGATTGATCCAGCAGGGATCTACTCATCAATTCCTTAGCTTCCTAGTGTTCCCCCTCTTTCCAATTGGGAAGAGGGACCTACTCTGCTGGATTGAGAACCACAGAGGGTTGAGTTAATGGTCTCTATGATGAACTGACAAAGCTGCTCACAGAAGATTGGGTTCAAAACAGCAGGTTCAGTTGCTTGGTCAAAATTTCGAACCGGGACGGGAGCATTAGCCTATGGTGCTGGATCTGGAACATGGACATTAGCATCTCCCAAAGTGCGATTGGTAGGTGGAATAGTAAGTCTAGATGCAACAGGGAGGGAAGAGTCTCCCTCATATGATCTGTAGTCACCTCCAATGTTGGAATTTTCCATTTCTCATGCCAAAGCTCAAGTGTTCCCACAGATGGTGCCAATGATGCGTACAACAAATTTGGCCACACTACAAGAATCGAAGGATATTTAAGAAAATTTTAAGATTATTTGAGGACTAGCCATGCAAAATAGAGGTTAGCATTCCGAGGCTTAAGTCAGTAACGATTTATGAATAAATAAAAGAAAAAACTTGAAATAAAGTCAGAATAATAGTAAGATATTATTAAAGATGATTAATATTCATGTGGAGTGCAAAATATAGACTTAGAATACCTAAGAACTGAGAGAAATGGAGAAGATAAGTGAGAGTTTGAGAGTGAAGAATGATGTTACCAAATGACTGCACAAAGACTCTATTTATAGGTTTGTACTGAGTTGGATACAGGGTCAATTACTGAGTTTCGTACGTCATTAGAAAGCATTTTGAGTTGGTTGTCATATGCAACAAACCGTTGGTGTGGATAAATATTGAGTAAGATACTTGAGCTGGACTGAACACTGTCAAGTTTGCCTAAAAATCCGGGAGTTGGTTATTTGTAAATTTTCCAGCTCATTAGCCACCGATTTAGTTGGAACCACCTGCAGATACTTTAGGGTGATGTGTAGAAATGTATTGGAAAGATGTATGACGTGGCCTCTCAGCTGTATGATGACGTGGCTGATTGAAATTGGCTTAATTCTTAGGCCTGCTAGTTGGATAAGATAACAAGTGAGCTTGTGAGCATTTTTTCCCTACTGATGGGCCTTATCCATCCTGCTAGTTCTACTGATGAGCCAATTGGGCTCTTACTCGACTAAGCTAGAAAGTCTAATTTGTGGACTTGAACCAATAATTTTACGAGGCATCATCAGTATTCATATTTTTCTATATAAGATATATTTGGATATGCGAAAGATATTGTGGATTTTTTTTAAATTAATTTTATAATTTAAAGTTTAAAATAACTTAAAGTTAGACTAATATTTATTGCATCATTAGTGTTGTGTTGATTTGTGGACAAAATCGAAAAAGTTCTTTTATGTATCCTAATCCTTCTCTTACACTATGTACATTGCTCAGTGTTTTTCTAATTCTGAACTTCTTAAACTGATAAAATATTTAAAATCTCCTTTTCAATTTTCAAGAAAAAGTTAAGAGAAATGTGCATATATGAACAACTTTCAAAGTGGCATGTTTTAAAGGGATGTACAAAGCTATAGAGGTTAATATTAAAAGCGCTAAATGCAGCATCAAATATATAATGGTAAAAGAAAAATTAGAATATTTTATACAAATATGAAAGTTTGTGGATGCAAGATTTTAGAAAAATATAGAAGTTAAGAAAAATTTCAAGAAAGTTCTATATATAAGTTTAGAAGCTTTTACGGTATTTAAAAATATTTTTAAAGAGTTTATTTAAAGCTTCTCACTACACCATTGAAATTAATTTTCACCGTCCATTTGAAAAGCCAAATGTATAAATATTTGATTGGAGCTTATTTTTAATATTTAAATTCGATATCTATATTTTCATCAAAAAATTTTTAGTGAAATCCTTTACTTATTTACACATCATTTTAGGATGGAGAAAGAAAAATAATTAATATTTTTAAATATTAATTATTTTTCTTTCTCCATCCTAAAATGATGTGTAAATAAGTAAAAGATTTCAATAAGAAAATTTTGATGAAAATATTGATATCGAATTTGATTATTAGAAATGAGCTCCAAACGAATATTTATACATTTAACTCAAGATGAGATTAAGGACATTTTGTGCAGTAAGCTAATTAATGTAGTTGTACCTGGTACAATAGATGAGCGAGCTATCAATACCAAACAGGTGCTAAATCCACGGAAGAGGAATGAAAACCATACTCTCTTTGCCTCAATTCTGCTAAGGCAATTGGGTGTACTGTGGTGAATATTGGCACCCAAGATCTGGTTGGAGCGGTGGTGGTCGGGCCTTGAAGACCTTGAGCAATTTTCGCACCTTGAGATTGAGGGCAACATAGTGGCATCGGTCGTCGTTGAAGGTATGCTCGGAGCAAATGGCGCCGCTCTCGAGCAGCATGCGAGCGGCATCGAGATGGCCAGCGAGGTAGGCGTAGTAGAGGGCAACGGAGTCCCATTGGTCACGAGCGTTAACGTTGACAACAGAGTCCAATAAATAGCCGAGACGGTCGAGGTTGCCGGCGCGGGACCTTCTTGAGTGGGAGTGAAGAGTGGAAGTCCTCAGCCTCCAACTCAATCTCGTCTTGCTTAGATATTTCCTTCGTCATAATTCTTTCACTCCTATTCTCAGTCTTCAACTTCAACTCCCATTTTTACCAAACCTCCACATATAACTACGTCTGCCCACCCAAATCCAATGATTATATTCGTAATAATAATTCAAAAAGTATGACATAATTAATTTCAAATAAAATATAAAGTAATGGTTAAATAAGTTTTTGCAAAGGAGAATGAAAGCAAAAATGTTTTTTAAATATAATAAAATGTATATAATAGGATGTTTAGAAGTATGGATTTAAGTTTGTAGATGCAACTAGATTTTATTTAATCTCTATTTTATAAAAATTGCATTAAGTCAACACACATTTTGTCTGCCAAAACTAATTATTATCAGCTTTATTCACACTTAATTAATAGATCAGTGATCAAAACAAATTCATGTGTGTATATTATCTAAATTTTTATTATAATTTAATTAACTAAATATTTTTTAAATGAATATAAATAGATTAAATTTGAATTTATACAAAAAAAAAATAATTCATTAAATAAAATGGTTTTTTAATGAAAGAAAACAATATAAGTAACGATATTTTGGCCAATTCACATTTTGCCTTAGAAATGTTTTTTTCTAAGGTCTTGAAATCTTAATATATAGTACTAACAAGCAGGCATATTCGAATTAATGTGCAATTTTATTTTTTCAAAACAAAAGCAATATCTATGTGTTTATGAAAAAAGAAAAAAAGAATTAAGCGTAATACTTTTTATTATAATAAGATCAAAAATAAATTCATAGAACGATGGAGATACACCTGATACATATAAATAAGTTTAAAAATTTTATGATAGTCTTTGTCTAATTAAACAAAAGAATTGAAGATCAAATAAGTAACTGATCAAAATTGATAAATAAAATTGCATGAATACTAAACTAATGAGAGATTTAATTGATTAAATAGATATTTAAGGGTCTTTTTGTCAACAAATATTTAGTCACCCAAATTAGTTACTTTATAGATTAGATTTTTAATAAATAGTATAGATAGATAGATAGATATATGGAAAAAATAATTGGGTTTCTGTTTTTCGTTTATTAAGTTGTAAATATTTGAGTATATATACTTACGGTACACAACACACTCGATCGTGTGTGTAAAATTTTTTTAAATATAAATAATTAATATTTTTATTGATAAGTTAGTTATTAATCATGGGACAGTGGTTCAAAAAATATAAAAGTGTCAAAAATTGAGAAAGTTTGAAGGGTATTTAGTAAATTCATTAAAAAAAAATATTGAAATTAGAATTATGACAAAAGTTTATTAAAGAGAATGACTGAATTAAATGGTAATATTTGAATATTCAAAAGTTAAATATGCAATATCTTCATTTTTGAGTAAGCAGCGGTAGGCAAGGAAAGAATTTTTTTTTTTTTTTTTCTGTCTAGACGTGGGGGTTTGGCGGAACCCTATATATTTATTATCTCAAAAAAAATTATAGTATAGTACGCAAAGAAAGAAATTGATATCTATGTTGCATACAGTAGGGCAAGGTAGAGGAGGTCTTTGACAAGCATGGACAAGTTTTTTTATCAACTATATATGGACAAATAGTATTTGTGTTAATTATTTTTTTATTATAAAAAATTTATAAAATATAATTTTTTTTCAAAAAAAAGGCCCTGTCGTTGATTGAAACCACGACTCCTTTTTATTTTTTGTTTAATTTGATTTTATATACATTAATTATATAAAATTAATTTTTAACAACATAGTAAAGTCCAAACAATCATAATACTAAAAGTGTAATAATTTAAAAAAAATGCAATGAACTATACAAATGTAATAATGTATATTTTTTTATTATTTAAAATAGTCTTATAAGTATAAATGTCTTTTCCTCGTTAAAATAAAATGTAGGTGATAATATAATATAATAAAGGGCACTTGGTTGGAGTCGATAAAAGGTATAACTGCCTTTTCCTAATTGAAATATATATAGGTGGAGTTTACACTTTTGTTATAGTATGATATAATATAATATTATATAATAGAATATAGTATAATAAGAGCACTTAGTGTGCTTTGTATATTGAAGTTTCCTATCTATGTGCTGTGTTTTATATTTTTCCCATATAGTTGAATTCAGATAGAATTTTAATAGAATAATCTATTTATCATGTTTTATGTTTCTTGCTTTTTTTATAATGACAATTATACCTTTTTCATATAATAATTGATTACTAAATTATGTGTAATAATTTTGTAATTAGTTAATTTATGTTAAAATCAAATTATTAGTTGGATTGTGACTTAGATGTTATATTATAATAGTCTCTCAATTATGTATAAAATTCGATGGAAGCCAAATCTTTTGCAACTTTTTATTTTTGATAGTATTAATTTATCACTTAATGAAAATTTATTTAGTTTTATTTAGTTTATTGCTTAGAAAATTCGTTCAGAATATTCAAGAAAAATGGTAAATAGTTATAAAAAACTATTAGAAATATTGGTTCCTACAAAATTATTTACCACAAAATTGCTACTTCTATTCATTTTCTAACCGTAAACATGGAATGATATGCAAGATTTTTGTTTGTGATGACTGTTGTATATTAAATATTTGGAACTCAGTTTGACCCATCCGTTATATAATGGATTCAGATATAATTAATTTTTAAAAAATTATTTTTAGAAAGAATTGTTATAATGTTTGTTTACATAATAAATTATACAAATGCAGATTGTAGTTAAATTCCAAAACTAACATTATTTGTACCATTACTGAAGGAAATAAAAAATATTACTTAACGGGCATGACGATAAGTAGATAAAAAAATAATTATTGCGATTAAAAGTTAAAAATTATAAGCAATTATCAAAATACGACCATGTTTTAGTGTTCTTGTTTAGCTATTTGAAGGCTTGCCCTCAGTGTTGTTTTTGTACAACTTATAATACATTAATGAAATTTACCATAACCATAAAAAGGATAATAATATTAAATATCTGTCTATATCCTTACAAAAACACAATTCTTCGTTATTTTAAATAAAAATCTATACCTTTTATGTAATTGAAAAGCATCCTATTTGGTGACTTCAATTTTTATGGTATGTCAATTTTTTCAATTTTTGAATATTTTATTAATATTTTCCCCTCTATCCTCAACTTCCACATACCTTTTTCTTCTTTTTTAATATTTTCTCTCTCATACCTTTCTTAAATATTTTTAATAATTTATTTATCTAATTAACATATTTTTAAAATAATAATTAGTTTTTTAAATTTAAAATTCATTGTGCACATGAATTTGAGTGTGTCACGTTATATTAGTACTTGTTAATTTTGAAGATGTGGCTGAGTCCTATCAAAGTCGACCCAGTATAATAGCATACAAAGCCCAACAACAGTGTCAGATTCAATATGGGCTGAGCCCTATCAACAAATTGGACTCAGCTCGTTACAGCATTTATTTATTACTATAAATTATATTAAAAACTTTGGATATGAATATGCTATTTAATTTCTTTAACTAGTCAATTAATTGACTTTTCACTCATTTTATTTTTTGAAAAAAAAGAACAAAATAATTGGTTTTTCATTATTGTATTTTATAATACACTCCATATAAAATATTGTCATCACTAACACATTGATAATTAAATAAATATATTGAATTATAATACACTCCATATAAAATAATAAATTTAATGATATAAAAAAATAAAATTGATAACATTAAAAAAGTAATTGATATAAAAAAATAAAATTGATAACATTAAAAAAGTAATTAGTATAGAGTAGAAGGATTATTCCTTAAAAATACAAGGAATTATTGGTAGGAGTAGAGATGGGATAATAAAATATAAGGGAGAGGAAGAGAGAGAAATGCTGTGCTGTGCATTGCTTTACATTCCGTCACTTCAGAAACCCAACAAGCAACAAAAACCTTTGTTCCTCCTCCCACCTGAGGCTCTCAATTTCGTACTCTCTCAAATTGCTACTGTTAACACACATAACATCATTCTTCAAACTTAAAACCATACGGATTCTACAGATTTTAGCAGGTTGAGGTTGTGGAACTAGTACCAGAATTATTTAGCAACCCATCCAGTTAAAACCCACATGATTATTTGGGGTTTTGGTTATCTATTTTGCTTTTTTTGTTAATTCTTTGGGGTTTTGATTAAATTAGTATAAATATAGTTAACTGGGTTAGTGTTATTTTCAATCTTGAAAAACCCTCAAAATTAGCGCATTGACATGTTTTCGCCCCCTTTCCTCGGTCCTCTTCTCACCCAGAAAAACAGAGGAAAGAAAATCAAGAAAAGCTTTTATTCACCGATCTGCATGCCTAGTCTGGTGAAAGAGCCTCGGTGGAGTACGCCGAGGATGGCGGAGTCAAGGAGGCGAACATGACTATGCCTGCTGGTGCCCGTTTGTAGGGCACCACCGGCAGGAGAAGCAACGGCGGAGGTTGGCTACAACACAGCAAAATGCGAGAAAGAAAAAAATCGCTGGTAAAAATACTCAAAAGCACTATTCTGTTCCTTTCATTTCATTTCTTGAATTTTTTGTGAAGAGGGTTTCTTCATTTCACTTCTTGAATTTTTGGTGTTTTTGGTGAAGAGGGTTCCTCCAATCTACCTATAAATGA
This sequence comes from Sesamum indicum, assembly GCF_000512975.1. NCBI lineage: Eukaryota > Viridiplantae > Streptophyta > Magnoliopsida > Lamiales > Pedaliaceae > Sesamum > Sesamum indicum. Next base: position 4,580,478 of record NC_026160.1, read on the forward strand.
AATCATCATTGCAGTTCTTTTCCTTGTCTTTCTTGATTAATTGGCTTGTTTGGAGGAACTATGCTATATGTTATGACATTGCATCCCGCAAGTTTTTGGTGTCATGAATAACGTGTTTATCCTTTTCTGTCTGTCTCCAATTAGCTTAATCATCTTAGTTGCTTCCAATTTCTAGATAGCGAATCTCATGTCCATCAGTGACAAGATCAAAACTCATATGTGGTTTGCAGTACTGAGAGCTATCCGATTTCATTATTTCACCATTAAATATTAATGTGAATTCAAGGACCAATCTGGTCTTGAAGTAGGATGCTTAAAACAATTTGCTTACTGCTAGTGCATTTTCTTGTTGATGGGAGGACAGTCATTTGATGGTGGATTTCGACATGGAGGAGTTTTAGAGGAAAGTTGAGAGTTGTAAATAGAGTGCTTCTTTAAGGGAATATTACCATGATTCTCTTTCTACCCACGTCAAACAAGATATCTTTTCTTTTGAAGGAAATTCGTCTAATTCTTTGAATTTGCTGCAAATACTCTATAGAAAAATTCAGTGGAAATAGACAACTGTTTCAGGGATATGTAAGGGTGTATGCATCTATCTATTTGTGGTTGGAAGAATGGTGTGCGGGGAAGGGGATTTTGCTGTGTATCTCTTTCACTCTTTTTATCTTATTTGCAGTTGTATGATATATTTATTTGTTTTACCGGTAAAAGACACACATGGAATCATATATATATATATATATGTTCATGTGTTTGTGTGTGTATCAACAGTTGATATGCTATCTAAACAGTTTCTTGGCACTGAGTCAACCACTTACTCCAATGAGGTGGTGACTAAGTTACCCAGTTGCTAGTCCTGGTTTGAGAATATGAATTTATTTCAACATATTTTACTACAAGGTAGAACCAAACCAAGAGTTTCAAGAATTGGTGTGCGAAGGAGCTAATGTTCTTCCATCAAAGTTCATAGGGGATGCTTTCCGTGATAGATATGGTGCGTTTCTTTGACATTCATGTACTTATAGCTGCATGAAGTTATTTGCTTCATCATGTTTCAAAGTTTTTGATGTTCGACATTCCTCCCATTATTGCGCCAAGTTATACAGGCAAAGTGGTTAACATCAAGCGTCTTGATGAAATAATGAGCTCTACTAATAGCTGTATATGGAGTAGGGTCTCTTCTTGCATGGTTAGTCTTGTAAATATTTAAAACTTGAGAAATTTCTCAACTTTTTTCATCCACTTAGGATCCTCTTTATTTTCCAATGTGGTAATGCTACCATGCTACGGTTTCACCTTATGTGGCACTTGTCCTTATTGCTTTAGGTTCATGTAACTTATCAAGAATTTTTTTTTAATATTTTTGTTTGTAGCATTGCGATTTATTGCAAAAACCTCTTCGGAAGAAACCAGTAACTTAATCTGCATAGTGCTGTATTCATGATGATTTCTTAGGCAAGTGAAGACAAAGCCTGCACAATGGATTATGTGGGTCAAATCCTGAGTCGACAAGATAAAAATAGATGCTATACAAAAGAGAAAAAGAAAGCATATGAAACAGTGAAACCAAAGAGAATATCAAAGGAGGAGATACTTCGTCTAACGGAAGAAAAGAAACAACTGAAAGAAGTAAGTCATTACTCAAAAACTGCATACTTCAGCTATAAGAGTTGTTTGGCTCGTCATGTTTTTGCTCAAATGCAAGTTTTCATGATTAGTAAAAAAAGATTGCTAATTGTCTGTTATGAATTTTGTCATGAAAAATTACTATTTTAATGTTAATTTCTTTATTGTGGCCAGTGGCAACTCAAGAAAAAACATATCCGTAGTGCTGGCTGGCATCTTTCAATATCTTAAGAAAAAGTTCCATACAATAGAATCTTTCATGTTTAAATGGGCTTAGGCTTTAACGTTGGCCGTGAATGTTTAGGTTCTTTCTCTGTGATTATGTATTCTCTATTGGTGAACGTTTTTATGAAAGTTTTCTATGTTCTCATTCATTCAATTACCATGCATGCTATTTTAATACCACTTTGCAGACATATGGTGTATAATTATGTGAATTAACAAGACCTGTTCCTCTTATATCTGTTTTCCGATTTCTCT
>NC_026160.1:4592586-4593690 GCF_000512975.1 Sesamum indicum
AAAGCTTTTTTAATTGCGCACATAGCATTTTCTTTTCGCACATAGGACTTTCTTTTCGCACATAGCATTTTTAACACGTCAAGGGGTATTCACGCCACAATTATATTCAATTTCCACCTCTCCCTTATTTCCACATATCACCATTCTTGTAAGCAACTAGTAATGTAAAACAATATATCATTACATTCTCATTTTCAGACACCCACAACATAACATACAACAAACATGATATTTCAACATATTAGCTCATTCCACGTACACAATGCCATCAATCAATTCAAATCATTCACCACGCATATATTGTCAGATAAAACAATATCAGCTATTAATACCACAAATAAAGAGAACATATATAGATAATACTAATTATTTACTTACCTCGACCTTACAACGTTTCTTTCTACTCTGTCACTAATTGTCAGTCCTTTTACTTCACCCCCGTATCCTATAATGAGTTATACCACATATAATTAATATATCGATAATATCGTAATTTCTTTTAAATATAATATTAAATATTATTCGTACAATTTCTAGTAGTTCTTCAATATTCCATTTCTATCGAAGTACAAATCTTCGTTAATCCTCTTTATTAACATACCATTTATTAACTATAATTTTTGGAATATTTCCATGAATTTTCTACCAATTTCTCGCTATTATATAATTTAATTAAGCAATAATACATAGAATTGCGTGTTTGGTTAATCATTCCGATGGAATTACATAAATTGGCTATAGCAACATTCAAATCTAATAAATTTAATAATCTAATTAACCAACGATATCATTTTTATATCCGCTTTGGTATTTAAGTCGGTACTAATTTAAATAGTTAAAATCATAAAGTACTCCGATTAAATAGTATATCACTTAATATAATCAACATTTAACAAATAAACTAATTAAATAATATAATTACACAAATTAATAAAAATTAAAATAGCAATTTTCTTACCTCCGTCAGTTTTTCTTCTCTCGCCAAAAAATTGCAATTTGCTGTGTGTGTTGTATGTGCATATGTTTGTGTGTATATTAAAAACAACATACAAAGTAAAATAAAAAAAAGGCAAAGAGGGAGTGAGGCGGTGGGAATTGGGCCCC